>NW_026712148.1:0-67262 GCF_030504385.1 Musca domestica | reverse complement strand
TTTTTAAATAATATTTTTTCAAGGACCAAAAGACCAATAAACGTGGATTTTTTAAAGAATATTTCCAAGGACCAAAAGACCAATAAGCGTGGATTTTTTAAAGAATATTTTCCAAGGACCAAAAGACCAATAAACGTGGATTTTTTAAATAATATTTTTTCAAGGACCAAAAGACCAATAAACGTGGATTTTTAAAGAATATTTTCCAAGGACCAAAAGACCAATAAGCGTGGATTTTTTAAAGAATATTTTCCAAGGACCAAAAGACCAATAAACGTGGATTTTTTAAATAATATTTTTTCAAGGACCAAAAGACCAATAAACGTGGATTTTTTAAAGAATATTTTCCAAGGACCAAAAGACAGGCAGGTTGATCCTTGAAAAGAATTCCTTTAAAAATTCACGATTAATGGCAGGTTGATCCTTGAAAAGAATTCCTTTAAATACCCTCGATTAATGGCAGGTTGATCCTTGAAAAAAATTCCTTTAAAAATCCACGATTAATAGCAGGTTGTTCCTTGAAAAGAATTCCATAAAAAAATCCACGATTAACGGCAGGTTGATCCTTGAAAAGAATTCGTTTAAAAATCCACGATTAACGGCAGGTTGATCCTTAAAAAGAATTCCTTTAAAAAATCCGCTATAAAAGGCTTTCAGATCCTTGAAAATAATTATTTTAAAAATCATCGATTAAAGGCTTTTTTATCCAATATTCAAGGCTTGTTTTTCTTTTAAAAAATTGTTTAAAAATCCACGATTAAAGGCTTGTTGATTCTGGAAAAGAGATCTTTTAAAAATCCACCATTAAAGGCTTGTTTATCCTTTGAGGTCCCAGAGCAAACATGGATTTCTTAAAATTTTTTTGAGGTCCCAGAGCAAACGTGGATTTTTTAAAAAATATTTTTGAGGTCCCAAAGCATTTTTTAAATATATGGATTTTTTAAAAATTATTTTCGAGGTCCCATAGCAAACGTGGATTTTTTAAAAATTATTTTTGAGCTCCCATAGCAAACGTGGATTTTTGAAAAATTATTTTTGAGCTCCCATAGCAAACGTGGATTTCTTAAAAATTATTTTTGAAGTACAATAGCAGACGTAGATTCATTAAAAATTATTTTTGAGGTACAATAGCAAACGTTGATTTTTTAAAAATTATTTTTGAGCTCCCATAGCAAACGTGGATTTATTAAAAATTATTTTTGAGCTCCCATAGCAAACGTGGATTTTTTAAAAATTATTTTTGAGCTCCCATAGCAAACGTGGATTTATTAAAAATTATTTTTGAGCTCCCATAGAAAACGTGGATTTTTTTAAAATTATTTTTCTGGTCCCATAGCAAACGTGGATTTTTTTAAAATTATTTTTGAGCTTCCATAGCAAACGTGGATTTTTTAAAAATTATTTTTGAGCTCCCCTTGTAAACGTGGTTTTTTTAAAATTATTTTTGAGCTCCCATAGCAAACGTGGATTTTTTTAAAATTATTTTTGAGCTTCCATAGCAAACGTGGATTTTTTAAAAATTATTTTTGAGCTTCTATTGCAAACGTGGATTTTTTAAAAATTATTTTTGAGCTTCCATGGCAAACGTGGATTTTTAAAAATTATTTTTGAGCTTCCATAGCAAACGTGGATTTTTAAAAATTATTTTTGAGCTTCCATAGCAAACGTGGATTTTTAAAAATTATTTTGAGCTTCCATAGCAAACGTGGATTTTTAAAAATTATTTTTGAGCTTCCATAGCAAACGTGGATTTTTAAAAATTATTTTTGTGCTTCCATAGCAAACGTGGATTTTTAAAAATTATTTTTGAGCTTCCATAGAAAACGTGGATTTTTAAAAATTATTTTTGAGCTTCCATAGCAAACGTGGATTTTTAAAAATAATTTTTGAGCTTCCATAGCAAACGTGGATTTTAAAAAAAATTATTTTTGAGCTCCCATAGCAAATGTGGATTTTTTAAAAATTATTTTTGAGCTCCTATAGCAAACGTGGATTTTTTAAAAATTATTTTTGAGCTCCCATAGCAAACGTGGATTTTTTAAAATTATTTTTGAGCTCCCATAGCAAACGTGGATTTTTTAAAAAATATTTTTGAGCTCCCATAGCAAACGTGGATTTTTTAAAAATTATTTTTGAGCTCCCATAGCAAACGTGGATTTTTTAAAAATTATTTTTGAGCTCCCATAGCAAACGTGGATTTTTTAAAAATTATTTTTGAGCTCCCATAGCAAACGTGGATTTTTTAAAAATTATTTTTGAGCTCCCATAGCAAACGTGGATTTTTAAAATTATTTTTGAGCTCCCATAGCAAACGTGGATTTTTTAAAAATTATTTTGAGCTCCCATAGCAAACGTGGATTTTTTAAAAATTATTTTTGAGCTCCCAATAGCAAACGTGGATTTTTTAAAAATTATTTTTGAGCTCCCATAGCAAACGTGGATTTTTAAAAATTATTTTTGAGCTCCCATAGCAAACGTGGATTTTTTAAAAATTATTTTGAGCTCCCATAGCAAACGTGGATTTTTTAAAAATTATTTTTGAGCTCCCATAGCAAACGTGGATTTTTTAAAAATTATTTTGAGCTCCCATAGCAAACGTGGATTTTTTAAAAATTATTTTTGAGCTCCCATAGCAAAACGTGGATTTTTTAAAAATTATTTTTGAGCTCCCATTGCAAACGTGGATTTTTTTAAAAATTATTTTTGAGCTCCCATAGCAAACGTGGATTTTTTAAAAATTATTTTTGAGCTCCCATAGCAAACGTGGATTTTTTAAAAATTATTTTGAGCTCCCATAGCAAACGTGGATTTTTTAAAAATTATTTTTGAGCTCCCATAGCAAACGTGGATTTTTTAAAAATTATTTTTGAGCTCCAATAGCAAACGTGGATTTTTTAAAAATTATTTTTGAGCTCCCATAGCAAACGTGGATTTTTTAAAAATTATTTTTGTGGTCCCATATCACACTTTCCTCTATCCGTCCATTTTTCTTATCACTTTTTTGGGAAATCGACAAAAGAATCCTATTTCCTAACATTTCCCTCTAAACTCAATCCCATCCACATAACCATATGCCTAATATGGAAAATGTTATATGGTTTTATTTAAATCCATTTCACCTAGAATGAGAATTCGGAATAAAACATGCACATCCTTTTTCCATATCCAACTATTTCCTTTAATGTTTATCATTATAACAGCCAAACAGGTCCTTGGCCAAAACACAACACAATAAAATCAAACGGACAAAAAACTAAAAACCAGGCTTTCACAATTTCATGTTTGGGAAATTGCATTTGGTGGAGGGTTCGAACAAAAACAAAACCCCAGTAGCTGCAACACCGTCTCCCAAACACATTTCCACATTTTCAGAGCAGCAAATGATATAATTTTTGACCTAAACATTTGATATGGCTACGACAGGAAAACAGGCCAAACAGTAAAAACCGGTGCTAAGACAACAACAGCAACACCAACCAAAAAAACCGGACAACCAACCAAACCCGGCTGGCTGCCAACCAAAGTTGCAATGCAATTTTAGGCCAAAACAATATTTTCCGCATAAATATTTTCGTAATAAATGCCACATTCACACACACGCTCGTACACACACATGTCGAGCAGGACTTTTGTTTTTATTGTGGCCCAGACTATGACGATGAATGGCCACAGCAACGAGAGGGGGTCAATGAGAGTAAATAAGTGGTGGACACAAAAATGATGAGGTCCTTATAATTGGCAGCAGGTTTTCATTTGAAAAGTGAAAGTATGTTCGGTTCGGGGTGAAAGTGTTGGGTCATGATGGATATAGAAAGCAGAACATTATCAAACTGGTTGCACTTTCACTGGTTTTTCTCTCTAAGCGATTGAAATAGACAAAATGACCAGACTTATTGGAATAAGTCAGCTCGTCTGTACAACCTCAACAAGTCCATCAAGACGCAGCTTGTAGAAGGAGTTCCAATTCGGCTAAGCAGACCCGGCTAGTCTATGGAGCCTCAGCTCGTCTGGAGAGCCTCAGTTCGACTAGGAAGCCTTAATTCGTCAAGGGAGCCTTAGCTCGTCTATGGATCCTCAAAACGTCCATTGACCCTCAGCACGATTAAGGAGCTCCAGCTCGTCCGGGAAGCTTCAGTGGGTCTAGGGAGCCTCAGGTCGTCTGTAGAGTCTCAGCTCGTCTTTGGAGCCACAGCTCGTCTAAGGAGGCCCAGGTCGACTATGGACCCTCAGTTTGTCTATGAAGTGTCAGATTGTCCATGGACCCTCAGGTTGTTTATGGAGCCTCAGTTCATCTATGGAGCCTCAACTCGTCTATGGACCCTCAGTTTGACTATGGAACCTCGACTCGCTAATGGATCCTCAGTTTGTCCCTTGAGACTCAGCTCTTCTTGGTAACCTTAGTTTGTCTATGCATCCTCAGCTCGTCTAGGAGACTCTATTTGTCTATGGAGCCTCAGATCGTCTATGGATCCTCAGTTTATCTATGGAGCCCCAGATAACCAATGGATCCTCAGTGTGTCCCTGGAGGCTCAGCTCGACTATGGACCCTCAGCTTTTCTATGGAGCCTCAGATTGCCTATGGAATCTAAGTTCGTCTATGTAGCCTCAGCTCGTTTATAGACTCAGTTTGTCTATGGAGCCTCAGTTCGTCTATGGAGCCACAACTCGTTTATGGAGTCTCAGTTCGTCTATGAGGCCTCAGTTTATCTTTGAGGCCTCAGTTCGTCCATGGAGACTCACCTTGTCTATGTAGTCTCAGTTCGTCAGTGAAGCTTCAACTGATCTATGGGACCTCAGGTAGTGCATGGAGCCCCAGGTCAGCTATGGAGGCTCCATAGCTCGTCAACTCAGCTGATCAATGGAACCTCAGCTCGTCTATAGAGTCTCAGTTCATCTATAGAGCCTTAGCTCGACTAAGGACCATCAACACGTCTATGGAGCCTAATTAGTCTGTGGACCTTCAACAGATCTATGGAGGCTCTGTTCGTCTATGGAGTCTCAGTTCGTCTATAGAGCCTCAGATCGTCTAAAGGGCCTCATGCTGTCTAAAGAGACTCAGCTCGTCTATGAACCCTCGGCTCGTCAATGGATCTTTAGCTAGGTAACCTCAGTTCGTCTAGGGAGCCTCAGTTCATCTAGGGAGCCTCATTTCGTCTATGGAGCTTCAGCTCGTCCATGAAGCCTCATGTCGCTCGTCCAACTCTTTCTCGTCCATTTGACTTCACTTCGTCCATTGAGCTTAGCTCGTCTATGGAGAATAGCTGACCCTTCAACTCGTTTGTGGAGAACTTCTTCTCTGGAGAATCGCTGAACCCTCAGACCTTCTCTGGAAAGTCTCTGAGATCGTTTCCAGAGATTCAATGATCCTTCAGCTCTTCCCTAGAGTTTCCCTGACCCTACAACTCCTCCTTGGAAAATCGCTGACTATTCAGCTCTTCTCTGGAGAATCGCTGGCCCTCCGGCTTTTTTATGAAGACTCGTTGGTTCTTCAGCTCTTTTATAAAGACTAGCCTACCCTTCAGCTCTTCTCTGCAGATTTCCTGACCTTTCTATCTTTTCTGGTGCTTCATTGACCCTTCAACTCTTCTCTCTACAATCCCTGACCCTTCAGCCCTTCTCTAGAGAATCACTTGCCTTTCAGTTCGATTGTAGGAAATCGCTGTCCCTTTAGCTCTTCTCTGGAAAATCGCTGACCCTTCAGCTTTTCTCTAGACAATCGTTGACCCTTCAGCTCTTCTCTGAAAATTCGCTGACAATCCAGATCATCGATGGAGAACCGCTAAGTCCTTCTAAGGAAATTTGCTGTCTTATAGCTCTTCTCTGAAGATTCACTTATGCTTCAGCTCTTTTACAACGACAAGCTGCCCTCCAGCTATTCTATGAAGACTCGCTGGCCCTCAATCCCTTAACTGTCAGCTCTTCTCTGGAGACTCGCTGATGCTTCAGCTCTTCTATGAAGACTCACTGAGGCTTCAGCTCTTCTATGAAGACTCGCTGAGGCTTCAGCTCTTCTATGAAGGCTCGCTGAGGCTTCAGCTCTTCTATGAAGGCTCGCTGAGGCTTCAGCTCTTCTATGAAGGCTCGCTGAGGCTTCAGCTCTTCTATGAAGGCTCGCTGAGGCTTCAGCTCTTCTATGAAGGCTCGCTGAGGCTTCAGATCTTCTATGAAGGCTCGCTGAGGCTTCAGCTCTTCTATGAAGAGTCGCTGATGCTGTTCTATGAAGTATCTCGGGCTCTTAAACTCTTTTGTAGAGATTTATCGGCCCTTTAGCTCCTTCTCTGAAGACATTTCTACCCCTTCAGGTCTTCCATGGAGTTTCGTCGATCATTCAGCCCTTTTACTAGGGTCGCAGCTTTTCTTAGGAGATTCACTGACCCGCCAGAAAGATCTCCTCTTTTCTAAAGAAAACCTAGAACCTCTTCAACTCCTTAAATAGACCCTTTGCCCCCCAGCTCCTCCAATAGAGATATAAAGCGATCTTTCAGAAAACTTCTGGCTCTTCGCACCGGTTTTCCCTACCAACCTTCGTAAAGTTAAGTGGTTTAGTCATCAGCGTGAAATAAATGAAATCTAACATGTGTAAAAACGTCGCTTTTTCAGTTATTCATACATAACAAAGCTGGAAAAATTGTTTTTTCCAAGTGTGAAATTGCAGGGAGTTCCGGAAGGGCCTCGATATTTATAAAAAAATTGGGATAAATAAAATGGTTTTAATAAAATTTTACAAATTCTCCCTAACGCAGGAATTGTCTAACCTTGTGGGGAATTAGTGAATATTAAAACAGGCAAGGGAACCGTATAGACGAACTGAAATTTAAGTAGCCTTCGGAGTGTCTGCTAAAGGTTCCGGCTGAGTTGGAATATGTCTCAATAGAATTTATAGCTAAATTTTGGATTTGTGTAATGATCTCTTAGCTTTTTTATGTTGACTTCGGAAAAATCTCCTCTTTCTTAAATTTCTGAAATATATATACCCCTCTTGCTGAAAGTATTGCCTAAGGCCCTTAGAGGGAGTCCTACCTTCGTGTCTGTTTTCACTTCCACTCTAATCTGTTTGGTGTGTCCGTTGTTGGCACTCCGGCCATTATAGAATTGAATCATATGTGGAGGTAATGTAAGCACATATCCGTTACCGGGTTTTATGTCATTTTACATGCTAACACAAATATTTTTCCTCTCAACGCACACTCACACACACACTGACACACTCACATACACATACTTATTCACACAACGCGCAACGAGCCATTTCTGTTGGATTTTGCAGAATTTTTTCATTTTTTGAATAGCATGTGTACCACATGCCGGTAGCCACCAACGCCGCCACAAATCCCGCCAGTGGTTGGTGGGCTAGCTGCAGGTTTTTGTGATCCTGATTTTGTTAAACATCAACTAAAGGTGGTAACTGAAAGTGTACATTAGCCGGGTCAAATGTCAAAGAGGAAAGCGAAAAAAAAGAACACAACAGCATGGAAATAGTTTAAAAATTTTGTAGGAATTTTATGAAGGTAGATATGAATAAATATGTTAAGGGGAGCAGGAAAGGAGCATAAATTCAATTTTCAGATTTCAAAATTGAAATATTCGAAATGAAAAAAATTAAATTTTAAGGCTGTTTAGCTATGAAATATATTTAAAAAAAATACTTAAAATTCTAATTTTAAAATTTATTCACTTTAAAATATATTTTTTTTATATTTTTTTTTTAAATTTATATTTTTTTGAATTCCAAAATTTTATTAATTTTTATAAATTTTCCTCTTTTTGTCTCATTCCAGTTTCCCACGTTGAGGGCACAAATTTGGTATTGCCCAGCGTTAAACGACAACATATGGGCGCCTATCTGTGCATAGCCTCAAATGGCGTACCGCCATCTGTCAGCAAGAGAATAACACTAATTGTGCACTGTAAGTTGAAATTTCTTCATTATTTTTTTTTTTTAATAAAAAAAAACTTTATAAAAATAATATTTTAAATTAATGTTATTTTTCTTGTTTCCTCCTTTGATTCCAGTCCCTCCCATGATAACGGTGCAAAATCAACTGATCGGAGCGGTGGAAGGCAAAGGTGTAACACTGGAATGTGACTCGGAGGCATTTCCCAGATCCATTAACTATTGGACAAAGGAAAAAGGAGATATTGTGCCACCAGGTAAGTTGAAGGATCTGGAAGTCTCTATATATGAAAGGAGGACAAGGGAGTCTCTATTGGCCAGCCAAGGGGTCATCAAGTCTCTATAGAGGAGCTATTTTTTAAAACACCTACTTCTATTATTGAAAAATAGTCCTTAAAAATTCGCGTTTAATGGTTAAAAGGTCCTCGATTTTTTTTAAATCCCCGTTTTTATATCTGAATGTCCCTTCTTCTGCTAGTCCTTGAAAAAATATTTTTTAAAATCCACGTTTTCCCTCCAAAAGTCCTTGAAAAAATATTTTTTAAAAATCCACATTTCCCCTTCTTCCCTGAAAAAAATGTTTTTTTAAAAATCCACGTTTCTCCCTCTAAAAATCCTTGAAAAAAATATTTTTAAAAATCCACGTTTCTCCCTCTAAAATGCCTTGAAAAAAATACTTTTTAAAAATCCACGTTTTTCCCTTTAAAATTCATTGAAAAAATATTTTTTAAAAATCCACGTTTCTCTCTCTAAAAGTCATTGAAAAAATATTTTTTAAAAATCCACGTTTCTCTCTCTAAAAGTCATTGAAAAAATATTTTTTAAAAATCCACGTTTCCCCCTCTAAAATTCCCTGAAAAATATTTTTTTAAAAATCCACGTTTCCCCCTCCAAAATTCGCAGAAAAAATGTTTATTTAAAAATTCACGTTTCCCCCTCTAAAATTCGCAGAAAAAAATAATTTTTTAAAAATTCACGTTTCTCTCTCTAAAAGTCCTTGAATTTTTTTTTTAAACACGCGTTTTTCCCTCTAAAATTCCCTGAAAAAATATTTTTTTAAAAATCCACGTTTCTCCCTCTAAAAGTCCTTGAAAAAATATTTTTTAAAAATCCACGTTTCTCCCTCTAAAATTCCCTGAAAAAATATTTTTTAAAAATCCACGTTTCTCTCTCTAAAATTCCCTGAAAAATATTTTTTAAAAATCCACGTTTCTCCCTCTAAAATTCCTTGAAAAAATATTTATTAAAAATCCGCGTTTTTTCCTCTAAAAGTCCTTGAAAAAATATTATTTAAAAATCCACGTTTCTACCTCTAAAATTCCTTGAAAAAATAATTTTTAAAAAATCTACGTTTCTCCCTCTAAAAGTCCTTGAAAAAATATTTTTTAAAAATCTAAAAAAATATTAAAAAATATTTTAAAATTCACAATTATGCCTCTTTAATCCTTTATAAAAATATTCTTTAAAAGTCCACGTCTACCCCTCTGCAAGAGGAAAAATATTCATTACAGAATCCATGTTTCGTTGATAGTCCTTAAAAAATACCCCTTAAAAATCCACGTTTCCAACTTTGATAATCCTTGTCAAAGGGACGCTTTATGGACAAAGGAAGTCTATAAAAACGAACCTCTATTTAGACGACACGAAGGCAACGTACAAACTGAAAGATAAGCGAGTATCTACTATCTAGCGAAAGGATCAGCTGAAGTATCTGTGTAGACGAGCTGAAGGATCTAATAGTCTTCATAGTGCACTTGACCATCTCTAAACGAGCTGAAAGGTCGGGAGGCTCTACAGATGAGCTGAACGACCAGCGAGTCCCTGTGGATTAGCTGATAGAACAGCAACTAGCCTTAAAACAGCTGAAACAGCGAGTCACTACAGGAGAATTCAATGATCCGGGAGCTGAAGGGTCAGCGATTCTCCGCTGGGACTCATAAATAAGCAGAGGTGTAAGATATAGTGAGGTGAAGCCCATATAGCCTGCAGAATAGGCCTGGAACTCTGTGGAGGGCTACCATGTTCTAAGGAAACTCTGGGTAACTCTAAAGAGACGCTGGTCATCCTCAGCCCCTAACCAAGAGGGAAGTGAAGCCCATAAGGCTGATCTTCGAAATGGCAGTAGACGTGAAACACAGTTGAGAGCTACCATTCTTAAAGATAATTCTAGGTAATTGAAATGGGGCCGCTGGTCCGTATCGCGTCACCGCTGGTATGGCGCATCATGGTTGCGGCGGTCAAGGCCAGAATCATGTAAAACCCCCACGACTTCATAGTTTTTTTATGTATTTGTTAAGAGGCTAGCGAGTCTCAACTAGAGAATTGAAAGGTCTACACCTACTCCGAGCCATAACCGAGCTGATCGTGTTGGAAAAATAAGTCTTTGAAAAAAAATTAAAATCCTAGTCCCTAATTATTGGGAAGGTCCTTGAAAAAAAATTTGTTAAAATATTCTTTACAAAATCCACGCCTTAGGTGGTCTTTGAAAAAATATTCTATAAAAAATCCAAGCCTCTGGTGGTCCTTGAGAAAACATTCCTTAAAACATCCAAGCCTAGGATGGTCCTTGAAAAAAAAAATTCTTTAAAAAATCCACGCCTCTATTGGTCCTTGAAAAAATATTCTTTAAAAAATCCACGCCTTGGTGGATGGTCCTTAAAAAAATATTCTCTAAAAATCCACGCCTTGGGGGATGGTCCTTAAAAAAATATTCTTTAAAAAATCCACGCCTTGGTGGATGGTCCTTAAAAAAATATTCTTTAAAAAATCCACATTTATTTGGTCCTTGAAAAAATATTCTTTAAAAAATCCACGCCTTGGTGGATGGTCCTTAAAAATATTCTTTAAAAAATCCACGCCTTGGTGGATGGTCTTTGAAAAAATTTTCTTTAAAAAATCCACGCCTTGGATGGTCCTTGAAAAAATATTCTTTAAAAAATCCACGCCTTGGATGGTCCTTGAAAAAATATTCTTTAAAAAATCCACGCCTTGGATGGTCCTTGAAAAATATTCTTTAAAAAATCCACGCCTTGGTAGATGGTCCTTGAAAAAATATTCTTTAAAAATCCACGCCTTGGTAGATGGTCCTTGAAAAAATATTCTTTAAAAAATCCACGCCTTGGATGGTCCTTGAAAAAATATTCTTTAAAAAATCCACGCCTTGGATGGTCCTTGAAAAAATATTCTTTAAAAAATCCACGCCTTGGATGGTCCTTGAAAAAATATTCTTTAAAAAATCCACGCCTTGGATGGTCCTTGAAAAAATATTCTTTAAAAAATCCACGCCTTGGTAGATGGTCCTTGAAAAAATATTCTTTAAAAAATCCACATTTATTTGGTCCTTGAAAAAATATTCTTTAAAAAATCCACATTTATTTGGTCCTTGAAAAAATATTCTTTAAAAAATCCACGCCTTGGATGGTCCTTGAAAAAATATTCTTTAAAAAATCCACGCCTTGGATGGTCCTTGAAAAAATATTCTTTAAAAAATCCACGCCTTGGTAGATGGTCCTTGAAAAAATATTCTTTAAAAAATCCACATTTATTTGGTCCTTGAAAAAATATTCTTTAAAAAATCCACGCCTTGGATGGTCCTTGAAAAAATATTCTTTAAAAAATCCACGCCTTGGATGGTCCTTGAAAAAATATTCTTTAAAAAATCCACGCCTTGGTAGATGGTCCTTGAAAAAATATTCTTTAAAAAATCCACATTTATTTGGTCCTTGAAAAAATATTCTTTAAAAAATCCACGCCTTGGATGGTCCTTGAAAAAATATTCTTTAAAAAATCCACGCCTTGGTAGATGGTCCTTGAAAAAATATTCTTTAAAAAATCCACATTTATTTGGTCCTTGAAAAAATATTCTTTAAAAAATCCACGCGTTGGATGGTCCTTGAAAAAATATTCTTTAAAAAATCCACGCTTTGGTAGATGGTCCTTGAAAAAATATTCCTTACAAAATCCACGCTTTGGTAGATGGTCCTTGAAAAAATATTCCTTACAAAAATCCACGTCTGTGGTGGTTCTTGAAAAAATATTCTTTAAAAAATCCACGCCTTGGATGGTCCTTGAAAAAATATTCTTTAAAAAATCCACGCCTTGGGTGGTCCTTAAAAAAATATTCTTTAAAAAATCCACGCCTTGGTGGATGGTCCTTAAAAAATATTCTTTAAAAAATCCACGCCTTGGTGGATGGTCCTTAAAAAAATATTCTTTAAAAAATCCACGCCTTGGTGGATGGTCCTTAAAAAAATATTCTTTAAAAAATCCACGCCTTGGTGGATGGTCCTTAAAAAAATATTCTTTAAAAAATCCACGCCTTGGTGGATGGTCCTTAAAAAAATATTCTTTAAAAAATCCACGCCTTGGTGGATGGTCCTTAAAAAAATATTCTTTAAAAAATCCACGCCTTGGTGGATGGTCCTTAAAAAAATATTCTTTAAAAAATCCACGCCTTGCTGGATGGTCCTTAAAAAAATATTCTTTAAAAAATCCACGCCTTGGTGGATGGTCCTTAAAAAAATATTCTTTAAAAAATCCACGCCTTGGTGGATGGTCCTTAAAAAAATATTCTTTAAAAAATCCACGCCTTGGTGGATGGTCCTTAAAAAAATATTCTTTAAAAAATCCACGCCTTGGTGGATGGTCCTTAAAAAAATATTCTTTAAAAAATCCACGCCTTGGTGGATGGTCCTTAAAAAAATATTCTTTAAAAATCCACGCCTTGGTGGATGGTCCTTAAAAAAATATTCTTTAAAAATCCACGCCTTGGTGGATGGTCCTTAAAAAAATATTCTTTAAAAAATCCACGCCTTGGTGGATGGTCCTTAAAAAAATATTCTTTAAAAAATCCACGCCTTGGTGGATGGTCCTTAAAAAAATATTCTTTAAAAAATCCACGCCTTGGTGGATGGTCCTTAAAAAAATATTCTTTAAAAAATCCACGCCTTGGTGGATGGTCCTTAAAAAAATATTCTTTAAAAAATCCACGCCTTGGTGGATGGTCCTTAAAAAAATATTCTTTAAAAAATCCACGCCTTGGTGGATGGTCCTTAAAAAAATATTCTTTAAAAAATCCACGCCTTGGTGGATGGTCCTTAAAAAATATTCTTTAAAAAATCCACGCCTTGGTGGATGGTCCTTAAAAAAATATTCTTTAAAAAATCCACGCCTTGGTGGATGGTCCTTAAAAAAATATTCTTTAAAAATCCACGCCTTGGTGGATGGTCCTTAAAAAAATATTCTTTAAAAAATCCACATTTATTTGGTCCTTGAAAAAATATTCTTTAAAAAATCCACGCCTTGGTGGATGGTCCTTAAAAAATATTCTTTAAAAATCCACGCCTTGGTGGATGGTCTTTGAAAAAATTTTCTTTAAAAAATCCACATTTATTTGGTCCTTGAAAAAATATTCTTTAAAAAATCCACATTTATTTGGTCCTTGAAAAAATATTCTTTAAAAAATCCACGCCTTGGTGGATGGTCCTTAAAAAATATTCTTTAAAAAATCCACGCCTTGGTGGATGGTCTTTGAAAAAATTTTCTTTAAAAAATCCACATTTATTTGGTCCTTGAAAAAATATTCTTTAAAAAATCCACATTTATTTGGTCCTTGAAAAAATATTCTTTAAAAAATCCACATTTATTTGGTCCTTGAAAAAATATTCTTTAAAAAATCCACATTTATTTGGTCCTTGAAAAAATATTCTCTAAAAAATCCACGCCTTGGATGGTCCTTGAAAAAGTATTCTTTAAAAAATCCACGCCTTGGTAGATGGTCCTTGAAAAAATATTCTTTAAAAAATCCACGCATTAGGTAGATGGTCCTTGAAAAAATATTCTTTAAAAAATCCACGCCTTGGATGGTCCTTGAAAAAATATTCTTTAAAAAATCCACGCCTTGGATGGTCCTTGAAAAAATATTCTTTAAAAAATCCACGCCTTGGTAGATGGTCCTTGAAAAAATATTCTTTAAAAAATCCACGCTTTGGTAGGTGGTCCTTGAAAAAATATTCTTTAAAAAATCCACGCCTTGGTAGGTGGTCCTTGAAAAAATATTCTTTAAAAAATCCACGCTTTGGTGGATGGTCCTTGAAAAAATATTCTTTAAAAAATCCACGCTTTGGTAGATGGTCCTTGAAAAAATATTCTTTAAAAAATCACGCCTTGGTAGATGGTCCTTGAAAAAATATTCTTTAAAAAATCCACGCTTTGGTGGATGGTCCTTGAAAAAATATTCTTTAAAAAATCCACGCTTTGGTAGATGGTCCTTGAAAAAGTATTCTTTAAAAAATCCACGCCTTGATAGATGGTCCTTGAAAAAATATTCTTTAAAAAATCCACGCCTTGGTAGATGGTCCTTGAAAAAATATTCTTTAAAAAATCCACGCCTTGGTGGGTGGTCCTTAAAAAAATATTCTTTAAAAAATCCACGCCTTGGTGGATGGTCCTTAAAAAAATATTCTTTAAAAAATCCACGCCTTGGTGGATGGTCCTTAAAAAAATATTCTTTAAAAAATCCACGCCTTGGTGGATGGTCCTTAAAAAAATATTCTTTAAAAAATCCACGCCTTGGTGGATGGTCCTTAAGAAAATATTCTTTAAAAAATCCACGCCTTGGTGGATGGTCCTTAAAAAATATTCTTTAAAAAATCCACGCCTTGGTGGATGGTCCTTAAAAAAATATTCTTTAAAAAATCCACGCCTTGGTGGATGGTCCTTAAAAAATATTCTTTAAAAAATCCACGCCTTGGTGGATGGTCCTTAAAAAAATATTCTTTAAAAAATCCACGCCTTGGTGGATGGTCCTTAAAAAATATTCTTTAAAAAATCCACGCCTTGGTGGATGGTCCTTAAAAAAATATTCTTTAAAAAATCCACGCCTTGGTGGATGGTCCTTAAAAAAATATTCTTTAAAAAATCCACGCCTTGCTGGATGGTCCTTAAAAAAATATTCTTTAAAAAATCCACGCCTTGGTGGATGGTCCTTAAAAAAATATTCTTTAAAAAATCCACGCCTTGGTGGATGGTCCTTAAAAAAATATTCTTTAAAAAATCCACGCCTTGGTGGATGGTCCTTAAAAAAATATTCTTTAAAAAATCCACGCCTTGGTGGATGGTCCTTAAAAAAATATTCTTTAAAAAATCCACGCCTTGGTGGATGGTCCTTAAAAAAATATTCTTTAAAAATCCACGCCTTGGTGGATGGTCCTTAAAAAATATTCTTTAAAAAATCCACGCCTTGGTGGATGGTCCTTAAAAAAATATTCTTTAAAAAATCCACGCCTTGGTGGATGGTCCTTAAAAAAATATTCTTTAAAAAATCCACGCCTTGGTGGATGGTCCTTAAAAAATATTCTTTAAAAAATCCACGCCTTGGTGGATGGTCCTTAAAAAAATATTCTTTAAAAAATCCACGCCTTGGTGGATGGTCCTTAAAAAATATTCTTTAAAAAATCCACGCCTTGGTGGATGGTCCTTAAAAAAATATTCTTTAAAAAATCCACGCCTTGGTGGATGGTCCTTAAAAAATATTCTTTAAAAAATCCACGCCTTGGTGGATGGTCCTTAAAAAAATATTCTTTAAAAAATCCACGCCTTGGTGGATGGTCCTTAAAAATATTCTTTAAAAAATCCACGCCTTGGTGGATGGTCCTTAAAAAATATTCTTTAAAAAATCCACGCCTTGGTGGATGGTCCTTAAAAAAATATTCTTTAAAAAATCCACATTTATTTGGTCCTTGAAAAAATATTCTTTAAAAAATCCACGCCTTGGTGGATGGTCCTTAAAAAATATTCTTTAAAAAATCCACGCCTTGGTGGATGGTCTTTGAAAAAATTTTCTTTAAAAAATCCACATTTATTTGGTCCTTGAAAAAATATTCTTTAAAAAATCCACGTTTATTTGTACCCTTGAAAAAATATTCTTTAAAAAATCCACGCCTTGGTGGATGGTCCTTAAAAAATATTCTTTAAAAAATCCACGCCTTGAAAAAATATTCTTTAAAAAATCCACGCCTTGGTGGATGGTCCTTAAAAAAATATTCTTTAAAAATCCACATTTATTTGGTCCTTGAAAAAATATTCTTTAAAAAATCCACGCCTTGGTGGATGGTCCTTAAAAAATATTCTTTAAAAAATCCACGCCTTGGTGGATGGTCTTTGAAAAAATTTTCTTTAAAAAATCCACATTTATTTGGTCCTTGAAAAAATATTCTTTAAAAAATCCACATTTATTTGGTCCTTGAAAAAATATTCTTTAAAAAATCCACGCCTTGGTGGATGGTCCTTAAAAAATATTCTTTAAAAAATCCACGCCTTGGTGGATGGTCTTTGAAAAAATTTTCTTTAAAAAATCCACATTTATTTGGTCCTTGAAAAAATATTCTTTAAAAAATCCACATTTATTTGGTCCTTGAAAAAATATTCTTTAAAAAATCCACATTTATTTGGTCCTTGAAAAATATTCTTTAAAAAATCCACATTTATTTGGTCCTTGAAAAAATATTCTTTAAAAAATCCACGCCTTGGATGGTCCTTGAAAAAGTATTCTTTAAAAAATCCACGCCTTGGTAGATGGTCCTTGAAAAAATATTCTTTAAAAAATCCACGCATTAGGTAGATGGTCCTTGAAAAAATATTCTTTAAAAAATCCACGCCTTGGATGGTCCTTGAAAAAATATTCTTTAAAAAATCCACGCCTTGGTAGATGGTCCTTGAAAAAATATTCTTTAAAAAATCCACGCCTTGGTAGATGGTCCTTGAAAAAATATTCTTTAAAAAATCCACGCCTTGGTGGATGGTCCTTGAAAAAATATTCTTTAAAAAATCCACGCCTTGGTAGATGGTCCTTGAAAAAATATTCTTTAAAAAATCCACCCCTTGGTGGATGGTCCTTGAAAAAATATTCTTTAAAAAATCCACGCCTTGGTAGATGGTCCTTGAAAAAATATTCTTTAAAAAATCCACGCCTTGGTGGATGTTCCTTGAAAAAATATTCTTTAAAAAATCCACGCCTTGGTAGATGGTCCTTGAAAAAATATTCTTTAAAAAATCCACGCCTTGGTAGATGGTCCTTGAAAAAATATTCTTTAAAAAATCCACGTTTAATGGTCCTTTGGTCCTTGAAAAAATATTCTTTAAAAAATCCACGCCTTGGTAGATGGTCCTTGAAAAAATATTCTTTAAAAAATCCACGTTTAATGGTCCTTGGTCCTTGAAAAAATATTCTTTAAAAAATCCACGCCTTGGTAGATGGTCCTTGAAAAAATATTCTTTAAAAAATCCACGTTTAATGGTCCTTTGGTCCTTGAAAAAATATTCTTTAAAAATCCACGCCTTGGTAGATGGTCCTTGAAAAAATATTCTTTAAAAAATCCACGCCTTGGTAGATGGTCCTTGAAAAAATATTCTTTAAAAAATCCACGTTTAATGGTCCTTTGGTCCTTGAAAAAATATTCTTAAAAAAATCCACGTTGAATGGTCCTTTGGTCCTTGAAAAAATATTCTTAAAAAAAATCCACGCCTTGGTGGATGGTCCTTGAAAAAATATTCTTAAAAAATCCACGTTTAATGGTCCTTTGGTCCTTAAAAAAATATTCTTTAAAAAATCCACGCCTTGGTGGATGGTCCTTAAAAAAATATTCTTTAAAAAATCCACGCCTTGGTGGATGGTCCTTAAAAAAATATTCTTTAAAAAATCCACGTTTGTTGTGGTCTTTAGGAAATATTCTTTAAAATATCCACGTTTGTTGTGGTCTTTAGGAAATATTCTTTAAAATATCCACGTTTGTTGTGGTCTTTAGGAAATATTCTTTAAAAAATCTACGCCTTGGTGGATGGTCCTTAAAAAAATATTCTTTAAAAAATCCACGCCTTGGTGGATGGTCCTTAAAAAATATTCTTTAAAAAATCTACGCCTTGGTGGATGGTCCTTAAAAAAATATTCTTTAAAAAATCCACGCCTTGGTGGATGGTCCTTAAAAAAATATTCTTTAAAAAATCCACGCCTTGGTGGATGGTCCTTAAAAAAATATTCTTTAAAAAATCCACGTCTTAGATGGCCTTTGAAAAAATATTCTTTAAAAAATCCACGCCTTGTGTGGTCATTGTAAACATATTCTTCAAAAAGCCAAGCCTTTGTTGACGATTGAAAAAATATTCTTTAAAGAATACATGCCTTGGATGGCCCATGAAAAAATATTCTTCAAAAAATCCATGGTCCTTAAAAAAATATTCTTCAAAAAATCCACGCCTTGGATGGTCCATGAAAAAATATTCTTTAAAAAATCCACGTTTGTGGTGGTCCTTGTAAAAATATTCTTCAAAAAATCCACGTTTATTTGGTTCTTGAAAAAATATTTTTTAAAAAATCCACGCCTTGGTGGATGGTCCTTGAAAAAATATTCTTTAAAAAATCCACGTTTGTGGTGGTCCTTGAAAAAATTTTCTTTAAAAAATCCAAGCCTGGATGGCATTTGAAAAATATTTTTTAAAAAATCCAAGCCTTGGTGGATGTTCCTTGAAAAAATATTCTTTAAAAAATCCAAGCCTGAAAAATTTTCTTTACAAAAATCCACGTTTTTTTGGTCCTTGAAAAAATATTCTTTAAGAAATATACGTTTGGTTGGAAAAAAAATATTCCTTAAAAAATCCACGCCTTGTATGGTCTTTGTTAAAATATTCTTTAAAAAATTTAGGCCTTGGATGGTCCTTGAAAAAATATTCTTCAAAAAATGCACGCCTCTATTGCTCCTTGAAAAAATATTCTTTAAAAAATCCATGTTTGTGGTAGCCCTTGAAAAAATATTCTTTAAATATTCTTTTCTCTTTCAGCCAGCAAATTCGTTTCGAACGTCACCGAAATCGGAGATTATCGCACCTCAATAAAACTGCACATAAATCCCCTGTCAGCCTCCGATTTTGGGGCATATCGTTGTGTGGCGAAAAATTCGCTGGGAGATACGGATGGAACCATTAAATTGTACAGTAAGTATTGAGAGAAAAAATATTGTTCTTCTCTTTTGAAAAGAGAGTAGTTTCTCGATGAGTAACTAAAATCATTTTTCTCTTTTCTTTACTTTTTTCCAGAAATACCATCGAATACCATTAATGATGTGGAAGGATATCCTCGAAAGAAAGGTGAGTATTAAATTATGGTAGAGGGGAAATATTTTCTAGGGGAGAGATTTGGAGAAATTTTTAAATTTTTTTACAAAAATTAATAAATATTGGAAAATTGAGTTAATAAATTGCCGTCTGACATAATGGGATTAAATACAGTAGAACCTGTCATTGATTATTAGGAATTGATTTTAATGGGGTGAACCTCTTTGGTTAGAGCAAAATTTGTAGCAAATATTTCATTTCAGAAAATTCTTGATTTTTTTATTTATTTTTTTTTTTTTTTGTGAAAATCAATTTTTTGGAGTTTCCACTTTAAATCCGTATTCTATTCATATGCAAATTTAAAGCCATTATCCATTTACCCAGATCATAATTAATTTCTAAACAATATTTTCCCCTCTCATAGACCTAATTAAATAATTAGCTGCTACAATAACTTGGCGAAACGAATCAATGCCCATACATGCGTATACATTTAGGCATATTTAAATGCAAAAATTTGTTGCATACTTTACGGATTAACTTTTTGTGGTCGTATTCAAAGAGCTAGGCAAAAAATAACAGCCAATCAGACAATATTCTATGGCAAAAAAACACATTTTCCAATTTAATAATTTGTAAATATTTTCTTTTCATTTCCATTTCATCCATTCAACACCCAAAACGCAAAAGGCAAAAAACGTATCAAATCATCTGAACCTTATCATCAGTCGAAAGTAACCTCAAGTGAAAGTGAGGAAAATGAAAATCCTGGAAAACGGAAAGGTATGTTGTTATTTCATGTGCAAATAAAGCAAAAGCAAAAAAAAAGAAGACAAGGAGAAGGGAAAAAATATTGACACAATTCAAATAAAGGTTTGACAGCCAAAAAAAAAAAAAAAAAAAAAACGGAAAATAAAATAAAAGAAAATTTAAATGAAAAGACCGAAATTTTGAACTGTGTCTGTCTGGCTGCCTGCCTTACTGTCTCAGTTCAAGCAAAGCAAATATTGTTAGATAAAATAAAAGGACTCTGGAGAGCGATTAAATAAATAAAACGAAATATTATGAAGCTATAATAGTACGCAAACAAATATCGGTCATGGGATTATGGCACGGTAAGGGTGGAAAAGGTGCAAGGATATTCCACGGTGGAAGGATTTTCCACGGTTGGCATTTCTTAGAAAATGCCAAGCAGTGGGAAGAAAAAACCTCTTGGGGTTTAACTTAATAAAGGGCAAATATGGCACCGAATTTCTGTTATTCTTAAAATGGCATAAATGAAGTCTTATTAAACAAGGGTTTCGCTCACTTTTGTTGTAAGGTAATGATGTGCAAATAAAAAACCTGGATTAAATTGGGTTGGAAAAATAGGTAAATAAAGAAAAAAAAATATATATATATACTCATTAAAAGGAAGGAGATTTTATGGAGAAAACAATACAAGAAAATATTTAAGGAATAATTTTTAAGAAAAAGTCGGATTTCTAAAAAAATGTTTAAAGGATACTCTACTTTGGTCCTAGAAAAAATTTCTGGGACCAAAGAAAAGTCAAAATTTAAAAAAAAAAAAAAATAAAGGATATTCTTCTTTGGTAATGGAAAAAATTTCTTTATTGGTAGTCCTTGAAAAAATATTTTTAAAAAATTTCTGAAAATACGTTTTTAAGGTCATCAATAACATGGATTTTTTAAAATAAAAAATCAAGAACTTTCAATAAACAAGGATTACTAAAAATATTTTATCAATGAACGTGGATTTTTTAAAGAATATTTTTTCAATGACTATAAATAAACGTGAATTTAAAAAAATATATTTTTCCAAGGACAATCAACAACGTGCATTTTTTAAAAAATATTTTTCAAGGTCTATCAATAAACGTGGATTTCGGAAAAATATTTTTTCAAGTATTATCAATAAACGTGGATTTCTGAAAAATATTTTTTCAAGGACTATCAATAAACGTTGATTTTTTAAAGAATATTTTTTTCATGGTCAATAAACGTGGATGTTTTAAAAAATACTTTTTCAAGGACCAAAAGCCCAATAAACGTGAATTTAATAAAGAATAAAGAATTTAATAAACATAGATTTTATACAGAATTTTTTCCAAGGACTTTCCCAACAATAAAAGGGGATTTTTTAAAGAATATTTTTTCAAAGACCAAAGTACCATTAAACGTGGATTTTTCTTACAAAATTTCTTCAATGATCAAAAGACCTTTAAACGTGGATTTTTAAAGAAAAATTTTCAAGGACCATTAAACGTGAATTATTTAAAGAAAATTTCTTCAGAGACCAAATAGCCATTAAATGTGGATTTTTTAAACAAACTTTCGTCAAGGACCAAATGACTAATAAACGTGGTTTTTTTAAAGAATATATTTTAAAGGACCAAACCAACAATCAACGTGGATTTTTTAAAAAATATTTTTCAAGAACCAAAGGACTGTTAAACGTTCCAGTATCATCAGACCAATAAACGTAGATTTTTTGAAATGTTTTTTTAAGGAATAAAAACTATTTTTCAGAATTCCAGGATTATTGATAGTCCTTGGAAAAATATTTTTCAGAAGTCCAGGATTATTGATAGTCCTTGGAAAAATATTTTTCAGAAGTCCAGGATTAGTGATAGTCCTTGGAAAAATATTTTTTAAAAAATCCACTTTTATTGATAGTCCTTGAAAAAATATTTTTAAAAAAATACACGTTTATTGATAGTCCTTGAAAAAAATATTTTTTTAAAAAATCCACTTTTATTGATAGTCCTTGAAAAAATATTTTTAAAAAATCCACTTATATTGATAGTCCTTGAAAAAATATTTTTAAAAAATTTCTGAAATAATGTTTTAAGAACTATCAATAAACGTGGATTTTTTAAAAAATATTTTTTCAAGGACTATCAATAAACGTGGACTTTAAAAAAAATATTTTTTCAAGGACTATTAATAAACGTGAATTTAAAACAAATATTTTTTAAGGTCTATCAATAAACGTGGATTTATGAAAAATAATTTTCCAATGACTATCAATAAATGTGGATTTCGGAAAATATTTTTTCAAGGACTATCAATAAACATGAATTTCCGAAAAATATTTTTTCAAAACTTATCAATGAACGTGGATTTTTAAAAAAAAAAATGCAAAGACTATCAGTAGACGTGGATTTTTAAAATAATTTTTTTTTCAAGGATTATCAATAAACGTGGAATTTAAAAAAAAAAAAAAAAATTTTCAAGGATTATTAATAAACGTGGATTTTTAAAATAAAATTTTTTCAAGGACTATCAATAAAAGTTGATTTAAAAAAAAATATTTTTTCAAGGACTATCAATAAAAGTTGATTTAAAAAAAATATTTTTTCAAGGACTATCAATAAACGTGGATTTTTTAAAAAATATTTTTTCAAGGACTATCAATAAACTTGGATTTCTGAAAAATATTTTTTCAAGGACTATCAATAAACGTGGATTTTTTAAATATATTTTTTCAAGGACTATCAATAAACGTGGATTTTTTAAATATATTTTTTCAAGGACTATCAATAAACGTGGATTTTTTAAAACAAATTTTCTCAAGGACTACCAATAAGCGTTGATTTTGTAAAAAAGATTTTTTCAAGGACTATCAACAAACGAGGATTTTTTTAAAAATATTTTTTCAAGGACTATCAACAAATATGGAAATATATTTTCAAGGACTACCAATAAACATGGATTTTTTAAAAAATATTTTTTCAAGGACTATCATTAAACGTGGATTTCTGAAAAAAAAAAAATATTTTTTCAAGGACTATCAATAAACGTGGATTTCTGAAAAAAAAACATTTTTCAAGGAGTATCAACAAACGTGGATTTTTTAAAAAATATTTTTTAAGAAACTATCAATAAACGTGGCTTTTTAAAAATATTTTTTAAGAAACTATCAATAAACGTGGCTTTTTAAAAATATTTTTTTAAGGACTGTCCATAAACGTGGATTTTTTAAAAAATATTTTTTCAAGAACTATTAATAAACGTGAATTTCTGAAATATATTTTTCCAAGGAGTATCAATAAACGTGGATTTTTAAAAAAAATATGTTTTCAAGGACTATCACTAAACGTGGATTTTATAAAAAATATTTTTTCAAGGACTATCAATAAAAGTGGGTTTTTAAAAAAGTATTTTTTCAAGGACTATCAATAAACGTGGATTTTTAAAAAATAGCTTTTCAAGGACTATCAATAAACGTGGATTATAAAAAAATATTTTTTCAAGGACTATCAAAAAACGTGGGTTTTTAAATATTTTTACAAAGACTATCAATAAACGTGGATTTTTAAAAAATATTTTTTCAAAGGACTATCAATAAATGTGGATTTCTGAAAAACATTTTTTATCAATAACCACCAATAAAGGAGGATTATTTTAAAAAAAATATTTTTTCAATAAACATGGATTTTTAAAAAACATTTTGTCAAGGACTATCAAAAAAAAGTGGATTTTTTAAAAAAGTATTTTTTCAAGAACTATTAATAAACGTGGATTTTTAAAAAAAATATTTTTTCAAGGAATACCAACAAACGAGGATCTTTTAACAAATATTTTTTCAAAAACTATCAAAAAACGTGAATTTTTTAAAAAATATTTTTCAAGGACTATCAATATACGTGGATTTAAAAAAAAAAAATATTTTTCCAAGGACTATCAATAAACGTGGATTTTTAAAAAAAATATTTTACCAAGGACTATCAATAAACGTGAATTTCTGAAAAATATTATTCAAAGGACTATCAATAAACGTGGATCTCTGAAAAATACTTTTTCATGGACTATCAATAAATGTGGATTTCTGAAACATAATTTTTCAAAAACTATCAATAATCCTGAACTTCTGAAAAAATATTTTTTTAGTCATTAAAAAAACATTTTTAAAATATCCACATTTATTGGTCTGATGATCCTGAACGTTTGACAGTCCTTTGGTTCTTGAAAAATATATCTTAAAAAATCCATGTTTATTGGTCTGATGATTCTGGAACTTTTAACAGTCCCTTGGTCCTTGAGGAAAATTTCTGCAAAAAATCCACGTTTATTGGTCCTTTTATTTGTTGTTGTGGTGGTCGTTGATACAATTTTCTGTAAAAATCCACGTTGATGGCCCTTTGGTCCTGGATAACATTTTCTTTAAAAAACCCACCTTGAAGATCCTTTGTCCCTAGAAGAAATTTTCTTTAAAAAGTCCACGTTTAATGGTCTTTTGGTCCTTGAAGAAATATCGTTTAAAAAATCGACGTCTAATAGTCCTTTGAAGAAACTTTAATTAAAATATCCATGTCCTTGAAGGGACTTTCATTAAAAGAAAATTCTTTAAAAAAAAATCCTAAAAAAATTCTTCCTAATACCCGCTTTTTCGGTTAAGATGGTCCTTGAAAAAAATTCTTAAAAAAATATCTAACCATGGATTTTTGGAAAGATCATCAAGGGTCATTTATAGTCAATTTTTTTAAGTCCACATTTATTGTTGAGATGGTCCTTAATAAAATTCTTTAAAAAAACATTTTTGGAATTGTCCATGGAAAAATATTTCTTAAAAATCCAATTTTTTTTGGTAGGTCCTTAAAAAATCTTTAAAATGCCCATTTTCACTGTTGAGATGGTCCTTGAAAAATATTATTTAAAAAATCGACTTTCAGTGTTGAGATGGTCTTTGGAAAAAAAATTCTTTAAAAAATCACGTTTATTGTTGTGAAGATCTTTGAAAAAGAATTTTTTTTAAAAAACAACATTTACTGATTGGAAGGTCCTTGGGAAAATCTTAAAATATAAACGTTTAATGCTGGGAATATACTTGGAAAAATGTCAATAAAAATCCATGTTTATTTTTGAGAATTATTGAAGGAAATATTCTTTAAAAAATCCTCGTAAATTGTTCCCTGAAAGAAATATTCTTTAAAAAATCCTCGTAAATTGTTCCTTGAAAGAAATATTCTTTAAAAAATCCTCGTAAATTGTTCCTTGAAAGAAATATTCTTTAAAAAATCCTCTTAAATTAGTCTTTGAAACAAATATTCTTTAAAAAATCCACGTTTATTTGGTCCTTGAAAAAATATTCTTTAAAAAATCCACGTTTATTTGGTCCTTGAAAAAATATTCTTTAAAAAATCCACGATTATTTGGTCCTTGAAAAAATATTCTTTAAAAAATCCACGTTTATTTGGTCCTTGAAAAAATATTCTTTTAAAAATCCACGTTTATTTGTTCCTTGAAAAAATATTCTTTTAAAAATCCACGTTTATTTGTTCCTTGAAAAAATATTCTTTAAAAAATCCACGTTTATTTGTTCCTTGAAAAAATATTCTTTAAAAAATCCACGTTTATTTGGTCCTTAAAAAAATATTCTTTAAAAAATCCACGTTTATTGGTCCTTAAAAAAATATTCTTTAAAAAATCCACGTTTATTGGTCCTTAAAAAAATAATTTTTAAAAAATCCACGTTTATTGGTCCTTAAAAAAATAATTTTTAAAAAATCCACGTTTATTGATCCTTGAAAAAATATTCTTTAAAAAATCCATGTTTATTGGTCCTTAAAAAAATAATTTTTAAAAAATCCACGTTTATTGATCCTTAAAAAAATAATTTTTAAAAAATCCACGTTTATTGGTCCTTAAAAAAATAATTTTTAAAAAATCCACGTTTATCTGGTCCTTGAAGAAATATGCTTTATGTCTTTTGGTCCTTGGAAAAAATGTTTTTTAAAAACTCCACGTTCATCTGGTCCTTGGAAAAAAATTCTTTAAAAAATCCACATTTATTTGTCTTCTGGTCCTTGAAAAAAATTCTTTAAAAAATCCACGTTTATTTGGTCCTTGGAAAAAATTCTTTAAGAAGTCCACGTTTATTTGGTCCTTGAAAAAAGTTCTTTAAAAAATCCACGTTTATTGGTCCTTGTAAAAAATATTCCCTAAAAAATCCACGTTTTTTGGTCCTTAAAAATATTTTTTAAAAATCCACATTTATGGATCGTCCTTGAAAAAATATTTTTAAAAATTCCACATTTATTGATAGTCCTTAAAAACATATTTTTAAAAAATCCATGTCTATTTGGTCCTTGAAAAAATATTCTTAATTTTTTTTTTAATTATTTTTCTTTTTTTCCCTCTTTCCAGATCTCTTAATGATAACTGAATTCGATGATTTATATCCAAGTTCAGCGGTGGGTCGACACAACAGCAATCCACACCGAACGTCACTTTTGCTAATAAGCATCACAGCGAGCGTGTGTCTGACACTGATGCAACACATCTCCCACTACGTCTGTTGTCGTCAGCAACAACATTGACATCTTCGGATGACAATGACGCTGATGTGATATTTTTTGGGTTATGACGAAAACACTGCTGATGCCACTGACATCCATCCTCAGGCAAATGAAGAGATAATATATAAATATTGTTAAAGCCTTTTACGACGAAAGACGAAGGATTACATTTTAACCTGGCCTAAGGAGCGAAGGGTGGAAGGAAGACAGGAAGAGAGATTACACATGAAGTACATTTGCTATTATATCATACATTTCCAAATGGTAAATTTAACTTTAAGTTGAGTATGTTATATATATGAATAAGAAGCTATATATATAAATTGTATAAAAGTTAAAAACAAACAAAAAAAATATGAAAAGTAGATGAAAAGACAGGCATTGTTTACAACCAGGATGTATGGAAGCACACATGTATGATGTGCAAAATAACAAGTCTTCGAGCATATTTTATGTTGGAGTTAAGAGGAGAAAATAATTTTTTTTATTATATTTTTATTTGGTGAATAAAAAATTTGAGGTTTTCCTGGAAAATGAATTTTTCTTTAGAAAAAAAATTCCTAAGTAAGTGGGGAAGGATTCTTCTATAGAAAAAAAAATCCTCAGGGACTGAGGAAGAATTTTTCTAAAGAAAAAAAAATTCCTCAGTAACTGAGCAAGGATTTTTCTTTAGAAAAAAAATTCCTCAGTGACTGAGGAAGACCTTTTCTATAGAAAAAAATTTCCTCAGTGACTGAGGAAGACTTTTTCTATAGAAAAAAATTTCCTCAGTGACTGAGGAAGACTTTTTCTATAGAAAAAAATTTCCTCAGTGACTGAGGAAGACTTTTTTCTATAGAAAAAAATTCCTCCGGGACTGAGGAAGATTTTTTTCTATAGAAAAAAATTCCTCCGGGACTGAGGAAGATTTTTTTCTATAGAAAAAATTCCTCCGGGACTGAGGAAGACTTTTTTCTATAGAAAAAAATTCCTCCGGGACTGAGGAAGACTTTTTCTATAGAAAAAAATTCCTCCGGGACTGAGGAAGACTTTTTTCTATAGAAAAAAATTTCCTCTGGTACTGAGGAAGACTTTTTTCTATAGAAAAAAAATTTCCTCTGGTACTGAGGAAGACTTTTTTCTATAGAAAAAAATTCCTCCGGGACTGAGGAAGAATTTTTCTATGGAAAAAAAATTCCTCTGGTACTGAGGAAGGATTTTTCTATAGAAAAAAATTTCCTCTGGGACTGAGGAAGGATTTTTCTATAGAAAAAAAATTCCTCTGGTACTGAGGAAGGATTTTTCTATAGAAAAAAATTTCCTCAGTAACTGAGGAAGACTTTTTTCTACAGAAAAAAATTTCCTCAGTAACTGAGGAAGACTTTTTTCTATAGAAAAAAATTTGCTCAGTATCTGAGGAAGACTTTTTTCTATAGAAAAAAATTTCCTCAGTGACTGAGGAAGACTTTTTTCTATAGAAAAAAATTTCCTCAGTGACTGAGGAAGACTTTTTTCTATAGAAAAAAATTTCCTCAGTGACTGAGGAAGACTTTTTTCTATAGAAAAAAATTTCCTCATTGACTGAGGAAGACTTTTTTCTATAGAAAAAAATTTCCTCAGGGACTGAGGAAGACTTTTTTCTATAGAAAAAAATTTCCTCAGTGACTGAGGAAGACTTTTTTCTAAAGAAAAAAATTTCCTCAGTGACTGAGGAAGACTTTTTTCTATAAAAAAAAATTTCCTCAGTGACTGAGGAAGACTTTTTTCTATAGAAAAAAATTTCCTCCGTGACTGAGGAAGACTTTTTTCTATAGAAAAAATTTCCTCAGTGACTGAGGAAGACTTTTTTTCTGTAGGAAAAAATTTCCTCAGTGACTGAGGAAGACTTTTTTCTATAGAAAAAAATTTCCCCATTAACTGAGGAAGAATTTTTCAATAGAAAAAAATTTCCTCGGTAACTGAGGAAGAATTTTTCAATAGAAAAAAATTTCCTCAGTGACTGAGGAAGACTTTTTTCTATAGAAAAAAAAATTCCTCAGTAACTGAGGAAGGATTTTTTTTATAAAAAAAAATCCTCAGTGACTGAGGAAGGATTTTTCTATAGAAAAAAAATTCCTCAGTGATTGAGGAGGGATTTTTGTATAGAAAAAAATTTCCTCAGTGACTGAGGTAGACTTTTTTCTACAGAAAAAAATTTCCTCAGTGACTGAGGAAGACTTTTTTCAATAGAAAAAAATTTCCTCAGGGACTGAGGAAGAATTTTTCTATAGAAAAAAATTTCTTCAGGGACTGAGGAAGACTTTTTTCTATTCTTTTTTCTATAGAAAAAAATTTCCTCAGTAAATGAGGAAGACTTTTTTCTATAGAAAAAAATTCCTCAGTAAATGAGGAAGACTTTTTTCTATAGAAAAAAATTTCCTCAGTAAATGAGGAAGACTTTTTTCTATAGAAAAAAATTCCTCCGGGACTGAGGAAAACTTTTTTCTTTAGAAAAAAATTCCTCCGGGACCGAGGAAGACTTTTTTCTATAGAAAAAAAATCCTCTGGTACTGAGGAAGACTTTTTTCTATAGAAAAAAATTTCCTCTGGTACTGAGGAAGACTTTTTTCTATAGAAAAAAAATTCCTCTGGTACTGAGGAAGGATTTTTCTTTTGAAAAAATTTCCTCAGTAACTGAGGAAGACATTTTTCTATAGAAAAAAATTTCCTCAGTAACTGAGGAAGACTTTTTTCTTTAGAAAAAAATTTCCTCAGTGATTGAAGATGGATTTTTTAATGAAACAAAATTTCCTCAGTGACTGAGGAAGACTTTTTTCTATAGAAAAAAAAATCCTCAGTGACTGAGAAAGACTTTTTCTATAGAAATAAATTTTCTCAGTAATTGAGGGGGAATTTTTCTACAGAAAAAAATTTCCTCAGTGACTGAGGAAGGATTTTTCTAGAAAAAAAATTCCTCAGTGACTGTGGAAGACTTTTTCTGAAGAAAGGTTTTTTTTTTTGCAGAAAAAAAAACCTCAAAAAAATTCCAAACCAAAATTATAAAATACTGTGCAGCATTTATTAATTTATTATTTTAAAATATTGTAATCTAAATTAAAATAACAGCAGAACCAGGGATATAAAAGAGATAAATACCCAAAAAAAAAAAAAAAATAAATAAATAAAATAAAATTTAGAATCATGGCATTGTGGGAGTCAGATCCCGAAGGGATATCAAAATCATAAATTGGACTTCATTTTTTTTTCATCTATTACTTCGCCACAGTCAAAAAATTAAAAAAAATGTAAATATGTAAATAAAGTTAAATAAAAAATATAAACAAATCATAATCTACAACATTTGTATATAATAAAGACTGTTGAACTATATACATAAAAAAATATTAAAAATAAATATTGTAAGTCTATATCTAAGAGTATTTATACGAAGTTGTGTTACAATACAAAAACAAAATTAGTATTATATATATAGAAATAGAATTATTATATAAAAAAATGTTTCATGCAAAAACATATCATTTGACATAAATATAAAAAATAAAAAAAAATGAAAAAAAAAATATTTATAATAAAAATGAAGTTAATTGTTCAACATTGATAATCTTAAAAGAATTAAAAATATATAAGGAGTTATATAAGACATAAAATAATAAAAAAAATAATAATAAAAAATTAATCAATGCAACACAAAACGTATATACACATATGGGAGAAATATATATGTAATATGCTTGTTAATTATAAAAATAAACATAAAATTATTATTATTGCAAAAATGAGGGGCAAATTTGCTTACAAAGTTGACAAAATTAAAAAAAAAATATTTATATTTTATTTGAAAAATTTAATTTCTAACGACAAACAGAACAATGCCACATAAGCCATAACCAAATGAAAATCTAAAGCTTAGCTGAAATAATATAAATACCTAAAAAACTTGGTATATAAATTCGAGACGATCGTATTTATCAATTTGCTTTTCCAAAGCAAAACTTGGAGGCAAAAAATAATATCAATTAAAAATTGTAAATTTTCTATAACAGAGTTGAAAGGAAAAAAATACCCAAAAATATAAAATTATAGAATATGTTATGCCATAAGTGAATATATATATTATATAGGGAAATAATAAAAATAAAATAAATATATATTGAAAATAAAAACTATAACCGTTATGTTAAAGGATATTTTGATGGTAAGTTTGGATCTGGGATTTATTTAGACAATTAATGAACAAATAAAATTAAAAATAAATAAATAATAAAAATATATATATATAAAATCAGTAAGTTCCGACCGGGCCGAACTATGAAAACCTTCCAACATTTTGAACGAACTTGGCAACTGTCAAAAAAAAAATAAATAAACAATAATAATAATACTAATAATAATAATAATAATAATAATAATAATAATAATAATAATAATAATAATAATAATAATAATAATAATAATAATAATAATAATAATAATAATAATAATAATAATAATAATAATAATAATAATAATAATAATAATAATAATAATAATAATAATAATAATAATAATAATAATAATAATAATAATAATAATAATAATAATAACGACGTCATGGACCTGCTTAGGCAACTCTTGTCCTAAGCCATTACAATATTAAATTGCGAAACTTGAAAAAAGAAGAAATCGGTAAATAATGTAGCTAAAATTATCAAAATACCGAATATAGGAGGTACCATGTTTATTGGTCTGAAAGTCCTTGAACAAATTTTGTTTAAAAAAATCAACGTTTATTCCTCTTAAAATCCTTGAACAAATTTTGTTTAAAAAATCCACGTTTATTCCTCTTAAAATCCTTGAACAAATTTTGTTTAAAAAATCCACGTTTATTCCTCTTAAAGTCCTTGAACAAATTTTGTTTAAAAAAATCCACGTTTATTCCTCTTAAAATCCTTGAACAAATTTTGTTTAAAAAATCCACGTTTATTCCTCTTAAAGTCCTTGAACAAATTTTGTTTAAAAAATCCACGTTTATTCCTCTTAAAGTCCTTGAACAAATTTTGTTTAAAAAATCCACGTTTATTCCTCTTAAAGTCCTTGAACAAATTTTGTTTAAAAAATCCACGTTTATTCCTCTTAAAGTCCTTGAACAAATTTTGTTTAAAAAATCCACGTTTATTCCTCTTAAAGTCCTTGAACAAATTTTGTTTAAAAAATCCACGTTTATTCCTCTTAAAGTCCTTGAACAAATTTTGTTTAAAAAATCCACGTTTATTCCTCTTAAAGTCCTTGAACAAATTTTGTTTAAAAATCCACGTTTATTCCTCTTAAAGTCCTTGAACAAATTTTGTTTAAAAAATCCACGTTTATTCCTCTTAAAGTCCTTGAACAAATTTTGTTTAAAAAATCCACGTTTATTCCTCTTAAAGTCCTTGAAAAAATGTTTCTTTAAAAAGTCCATGTTTATTGGTCTGAATATCCTTCAAATTTTTTTCTTTAAAAAGTCCACGTTTATTGGTCTGAAAATCCTTGAAAAAAATTTCTTTAAAAAATCCACGTTTAATGGTCCTTGAAGAAATATTCTTTAAAACAATTCATGTTTAATGGTCCATTTGTCCTCGACAAAAATCTTTAAAAAATCGAAGTTTAATGGTCCTTTGCTCCTAGAAAAAATATCCCCAAAAACATCTTTTTGGTCCTTGAAAGAAATATTCTTTAAAAAATCTACGTTTAATGGTCGTTTGATCCTTAAAGAAAAGTTCTTTAAAACAATTCACGATTAATGATCCTTTTGCCCTTGAAAAAAAATTAAAAAATCGAAATTTAATGGTCATTTGCTCCTTGAAAAATATACTTTAAAAAAACATCCTTTTGATCCTTGAAAAAAATATTCTTCAAAAAATCCACGTTCATTGGTCTGAAAGTCCTTGAAAAAATGTTTATTTAAAAAGTCCACGTTTATGGTCTGAAAGTCCTTGAAGAGATTTCTTTAAAAAATCCACGTTCATTGGTCTGTAAGTCCTTGATTTTTTTTTCTTTTAAAAGTGGTATGAAAATTCCTTTAAAAATCAACGTCTATTGGTCTCAAAGTCCTTGAAAATTTTTTTCTTAGAAAATCCAGGTTAATTGAAAGTCCTTGAAAAAAAATTCTTAAAAAAATCCGCGTTTAATGGTCACTAGGTACTTGAAGAAAGTGTTCTTTAGAAAATCCGCGTTTAATAGTCCTTGGGTACTTGAAGAACATTTTCTTTAGAAAATCCGCGTTTAATAGTCCTTGGGTACTTGAAGAACATTTTCTTTAGAAAATCCACGTTTATTGGTCTGAAAGTCCTTGAAAAAAATATCCTTAAGATAAATCCTCGCTTTGTCCTTGAAAAAATTTTCTTTAAAAATCCACATTTAATGGTTATTAAGTCCTTGAAGAAATTTTCTTTAAAAAGTCCACGTTTAATGTTCCTGTGGTCGTTATAGCCATTTTATTTAAAAAATCCACTTCTAATGGTTCTTTCCTTCCTTGAAGAAATTTTGGTCCTTAGTACCATAAAGTATATTTCGTATTTTCAAATACACGATGTTATTTAAAACCTACCCAACAGCGACCCTCGTACTAACATTTCAAATCTGCAGATTCATACCTTCACACTAAACCAAATCTTACAAATGGATGCTTGTGTCTAACTATTTGGAGAATATTTTCTCAAAGATTTTTTCTTCCAAAACAGTTGTGTTCTTTTTAAAGATTTTGTCAAATGTTCCTATAAAACGTGTTTCAACGACTGCCTTATCACCAATTGTGGATTTATTTGCAAATATTTTTTAATGTTTTCAAGGGTTAAAATTGAGTATTTTTATATCCTCAGTTATATGGCTAGAGAGGGCGAAAGGTGCCCCAACGAAATAATGGTTTTAGGCCCTAGGTCTCTTTGGACGAAATCCGTTTCAGGATATTTGGAGTTGACCTAGCGGTGTCCGCCCGTCCGTCTGTCGGTCTGGCTGGACAATATCGGTGCACATCTTCTGGTACCTCCCCCACAGAAGGTTGGTTTCAAAGAAAACAATTGACTACAGAGAAAAAGAAAGAATCATTCGATTTTGTTCCAACTTTGGAAATTCTAATATTTGCATCAGTGCTAGGTCAGATGTGAAAATGGACAATATCGGTCCACTTTATCAAGTACCAACCCCACAAAGGGTCAAAATTTTGAAAAATTAAAACTCTTATAAAATGTGATCTAAGTCCCTAATTATCTTCAAATTACATAAATCACAATAATTTTATTAACCTCTGGTCTGGTGTGAAGATGTAATATATCGGTCCATTCCTTCATTTGACTTCTCCGCAGAGGATCAAATCTACTTTTGAGGATCTACATAGAATTACTTTTTAAGTTGATTTATTTATCAGTCCGTCTTCCCGATCGTCCATGTAGTTTTGAGATGAAAATTTCCCTACAATATTTGTTAGGCCGAAGGACCCATGGCTTGGATGTTTTTTTCCTACACTAAGAAATTCCTAAAAAATCTGAGATTTTCCATTGGGGAGATTCTTCAACAATTCACGATTCTTGGGAAGACTTAACGTTCAGGAAATTTCTTTAAAAAATTGAGCTGCTACCTGGAGATCCTTAAAAACTTGACAGGATATTCTTCAAAAAAAAAAAGTCCATTATTCATGGCTGTATATCCTTTGAAATTTGACAGGAAAACCTTTAAGAAAATGTCTTATAAAATTCACTACTCTTTTTTAATTTTTTAAAAAATCACGATTTTTAACACAAAGGTCTAGAAAAAAATTTTGTTAGAAAGATACAACTTTAATCAGTATATCCTTAAAAAGTTTTTAAATAGTTACTTCGATTCAAAAATAGAAAGTCCTCCAAAAAATCTATTCGAAATAACCCATGATTCTTGGCCGTTAAAAAAAAATTAAAGCCAAAATTTTGATTGAGAAGGTCCTTGAAAATTGTCCTTAAAAATTCCATTATTTTTGAACAGTAGGCACTTGAGAAAATTTGAAATTTAGCTCCCATATATATTTTCAACAGATTTCGAGTTAATTTTGCACCAAATGGCCAAAGTCAGTCCAAATTACTTAAATTTTGGCAATTCCGACCGAATTCGGTCTAGAGGCAAGTACTTCAAATTTGGTTCAAATCGGTTCAGATATAGCTATATCTCCTACTTATACGTTTCATCCGCTTTGTTGCTTTAAGTCACTCAAGTAATAAGTACTCCACAGGAATAATATTTGGTATAAGCTATCAGATACAGTTCTGAAATAAGTGTTTTAAATTTTGTCAAGATCGGTTCAGATTTGGATATAGCTCTCATATATATATCGTTATCCGATTTCAAGTGCATTGTGCACCAAATGGTTTATATCAGCCAAAATGGACCGAATTTTGGCAATTCCGACTAAATTCATCCTGAAAGCAAATACTTCCAATTTGGTGAAAAACGGTTCAGATATAGCTATAGCTCCCATATATACCCATATGGAAAGGAGGGTATATTAACTTTGTCATTCCGTTTGTAACATCCCTAAATATTCGTCGTAGACCCCATAAGGTATATATATTCATAATCAGCATAAAATTCTAAGACGATTTAACGATGTACGTCTGTCTGTCCGTCTGTATTTCTGTCCATCCGTCCGTCTGCCTGTCTGTTAAAATCACGATACAGCCCACATTATTTGACGTAGAGCGTCAAACTTTCGTAGAATAATTTGTATTGTGTCTAGGATAGCTGGTATTGAAAATGAGATATATCGGTCCACGTTTTGGTATAGCCCCCATATAACGGTACCTCCCTATATTCGGTATTTTGATGATTTTTCCCAACATTTTTTCACGGATTTGTCTGAAAATTGGTATTTGTAGGTTATAATGGGTCCTAGTTCGTGCGCCGAAACATTGTATGTATAGGTCCACGTTTTGGTATAGTCTCCATATAACGGTATCTTCCGATATTCGGTATTTTAATGTTTTTTTTGTCACATTTTTTCACGGAATTTTCTGAAAATTGGCATTAGTTGGTCATAATGAGCTCTAGCTCCGTTGGCGAAATATTGTATGTATAGGTCCACGCTTTTGTATAGCCCTATATAGCGGTACCTCCCGATATTCGGTATTTTGATTATTTTTGCCAAATTTTTCCAAAAATATGTCTAAAAGTAGGTATTTGTGGGTCATAATTGGTTCTAGTGTTTCCATTACCCTAAGGTGGAAGGTATTAAAGGCCCGGCAGAACTTAATGGTTTTTTACTTGTTTTCATCTGATTTGGTGTTAAAGTTCCTTAAATGCGTAATATTCACTCCACATATATGCACTCTACTAAATACGTACTCGTATAGTGGTGTAGGTTATCACATCCTCGGCCGACTTTTGACCTTTTCTCACAGTTATTTTTTATTTTTTTTTTTTTTGAAAATATTTTTTCAAGAAGATCCTGGCATTTATATTTTTATTAATTTTTGAAATATAACCAAGTCCATACGTCTTAAATTTTTAAAATTCCTTCGAAATCCATTTTTCCAAATATGATGTTGCTCCATCGTTTTTACATGTTAATTATCGATTTTCCATTGGCCATAAAAACATTCCGCCCATCAGGTTTTTATCTGAGACACATTTTACATTACCTTGCCATTATTTCAATGACTAATGTCTTAAACAGCAACGACCTTTCGATTCAAAGCAAAAAAGCAACAAAATACAAAATCGTCTAAATAGTTCTTGGAAAAAAGGAAAAAAAAAGGCAAGGAGGAAAATAACTTTCGTGACTTCAAAATAAAACTTCTGTAGTTTTTTTTTTTATTAGGAAGTATTAAATTTCTAAGAGTTCGGCAATGTTATTTCTCAAAAGGAAGTGGGTATTAGAGTCGTGGGAGTGGAGGGATATGGGATTCGTTTGGATTTTTTGCAACATTTTTTGCATAACTTCTTCAATTTTATTCCTAGGCTGAGAAGGGCTCTGGGGTTCTTTGAAGGACCCTAAATTCACTTCAGTTTGAATTTAAAGAAAATATGACCAAAATCTACATCAGTTCTAAGCTAAGCAAAATGGATATGAATTTATTCGTTATAATTCTGCCTATTGCCTATGAGAACCCAAGAAGCTACCTTAAGAGATCGATTACTAGAATTAATTTAAAGGAAGAATTTTTAATTTATCAATGTGTTAGGGCATTTGCGGAATGAAATAAGAAGAATATTGCACGAGAAAAAAATAACTGAAATTTATTCACCGATTTTAAATTAAGAATTGAGTTATGTGAGACTAGAACAGGATTCTTGGATTATCACAAAATTTTAAAGATTTCTTCTAAGCCAACATCAGAGCCATAGGCGTGGATTTTTTAAAGATTTTTTCAAAGCCAACATCAGAGCCATAGGCGTGGATTTTTTAAAGATTTTTTCTAAGCCAAGATCAGAGCCATAGGCGTGGATTTTTTAAAGATTTCTTCTAAGCCAACATCAATACCTTAGGCGTGGATTTTTTAAAGATTTTTTCTAAGCCAACATCAATACCTTAGGCGTGGATTTTTTAAAGATTTTTTCAAAGCCAACATCAATACCTTAGGCGTGGATTTTTTAAAGATTTTTTCAAAGCCAACATCAATACCTTAGGCGTGGATTTTTTAAAGATTTTTTCAAAGCCAACATCAATACCTTAGGCGTGGATTTTTTAAAGATTTTTTCAAAGCCAACATCAATACCTTAGACGTGGATTTTTTAAAGATTTTTTCAAAACCAACATCAATACATTAGGCGTGGATTTTTTAAAGATTTTTTCAAAGCCAACATCAATACCTTAGGCGTGGATTTTTTAAAGATTTTTTCAAAGCCAACATCAATACCTTAGGCGTGGATTTTTTAAAGATTTTTTCTAAGCCAACATCAATACCTTAGGCGTGGATTTTTTAAAGATTTTTTCAAAGCCAACATCAATACCTTAGGTGTGGATTTTTTAAAGATTTTTTCTAAGCCAACATCAATACCTTAGGCGTGGATTTTTTAAAGATTTTTTCAAAGCCAACATCAATACCTTAGGCGTGGATTTTTTAAAGATTTTTTCTAAGCCAACATCAATACCTTAGGCGTGGATTTTTTAAAGATTTTTTCAAAGCCAACATCAGAACCATAGGCGTGGATTTTTTAAAGATTTTTTCAAAGCCAACATCAATACCTTAGGCGTGGATTTTTTAAACATTTTTTCAAAGCCAACATCAATACCTTAGGCGTGGATTTTTTAAAGATTTTTTCAAAGCCAACATCAATACCTAAGGCGTGGATTTTTTAAAGATTTTTTCAAAGCCAACATCAATACCTTAGGCGTGGATTTTTTAAAGATTTTTTCTAAGCCAACATCAGAGCCATAGGCGTGGATTTTTTAAAGATTTTTTCTAAGCCAACATCAGAGCCATAGGCGTGGATTTTTTAAAGATTTTTTCTAAGCCAACATCAGAGCCATAGGCGTGGATTTTTTAAAGATTTTTTCTAAGCCAACATCAGAGCCATAGGCGTGGATTTTTTTAAAGATTTTTTCTAAGCCAACATCAGAGCCATAGGCGTGGATTTTTTTAAAGATTTTTTCTAAGCCAACATCAGAGCCATAGGCGTGGATTTTTAAAGATTTTTTCTAAGCCAACATCAGAGCCATAGGCGTGGATTTTTTAAAGATTTTTTCTAAGCCAACATCAGAGCCATAGGCGTGGATTTTTTAAAGATTTTTTCTAAGCCAACATCAGAGCCATAGGCGTGGATATTTTAAAGATTTTTTCTAAGCCAACATCAGAGCCATAGGCGTGGATTTTTTAAAGATTTTTTCTAAGCCAACATCAGAGCCATAGGCGTGGATTTTTAAAGATTTTTTCTAAGCCAACATCAGAGCCATAGGCGTGGATTTTTTAAAGATTTTTTCTAAGCCAACATCAGAGCCATAGGCGTGGATTTTTTAAAGATTTTTTCTAAGCCAACATCAGAGCCATAGGCTTGGATTTTTTAAAGATTTTTTCTAAGCCAACATCAGAGCCATAGGCTTAGATTTTTAAAGATTTTTTCTAAGCCAACATCAGAGCCATAGGCTTGGATTTTTTAAAGATTTTTTCTAAGCCAACATCAGAGCCATAGGCTTAGATTTTTTAAAGATTTTTTCTAAGCCAACATCAGAGCCATAGGCTTGGATTTTTTAAAGATTTTTTCTAAGCCAACATCGTTGGCATAGGTGTGGATTTTTTAAAGATTTTTTCTAAGCCAACATCGTTGGCATAGGCGTGGATTTTTTAAAGATTTTTTCTAAGCCAACATCAGAGCCATAGGCGTGGATTTTTTAAAGATTTTTTCTAAGCCAACATCAGAGCCATAGGCGTGGATTTTTTAAAGATTTTTTCTAAGCCAACATCAGAGCCATAGGCGTGGATTTTTTAAAGATTTTTTCTAAGCCAACATCAGAGCCATAGGCGTGGATTTTTTAAAGATTTTTTCTAAGCCAACATCGTTGGCATAGGTGTGGATTTTTTAAAGATTTTTTCTAAGCCAACATCCTTGGCATAGGCGTGGATTTTTTAAAGATTTTTTCTAAGCCAACATCAGAGCCATAGGCGTGGATTTTTTAAAGATTTTTTCAAAGCCAACATCAATACCTTAGGCGTGGATTTTTTAAAGATTTTTTCAAAGCCAACATCAATACCTTAGGCGTGGATTTTTTAAAGATTTTTTCAAAGCCAACATCAATACCTTAGGCGTGGATTTTTTAAAGATTTTTTCAAAGCCAACATCAGAGCCATAGGCGTGGATTTTTTAAACAATTTTTCTAAGCCAACATCGTTGGCATAGGCGTGGATTTTTTAAAGATTTTTTCTAAGCCAACATCGTTGGCATAGGCGTGGATTTTTTAAGATTTTTTCTAAGCCAACATCGTTGGCGTAGGCATGGATTTCTTAAAGATTTTTTCTAAGCCAACATCGTTGGCGTAGTCGTTGGCATAGGCGTGGATTTTTTAAATATTTTTTCTAAGCCAACATCGTTGGCATAGGCGTGGATTTTTTCGGAATATATTTAATAACATACCAAACCTCAAAAGCCTTCCCCAAAAACCTTGGTCCCATTTGGAACTCCTTCTGGACCTACCCTCCTAATTCATATCCCTTTCCTTTGCCGATTATCAAATTTTTTCCTGGAAACTACTCATCGGGGTAATCCAACACAATGTGCCGCCACACGTGAGTCTCAGTGTCTGTCATAAATTGCGGCAGACGGCTTCAGCAACACAGCCAGAAATAACAACAACAGTTATTACTAACAGTACAATAACAAAAAAAAAAAAAGTATCCTGCACGATTTTCAGTGCAAATTCAAAAAAAAAAAAAAAAAAAAAGAAGAATAAAAAAACCCAATGCAATGCTCTCACAAAAAGCGGAAAAAAGTAAAATGGCCACGAAGTGATGAGATTCGCGTGCCAGCAGGCACTTACAAAACTTTAATTAAAGCTCATTTTGATGAAGAGAAAAATTTCGCTAGTTTAATTTTAATTTACGCCAATGTTTTGGAAAATGTTGTTAAACCGAAACAAAGGCAAAAAAAGGAAAAGAAAACAGAAAACAAAACATCAAAAACAAGGAAAATGAAAAAGTTAGAACGGGTCGAATTAAGCGCACCCTTCTTAATTTCAAAATCCTTTTAATTTTTTTTTTAAATTCACTTCAAACTGTATTCCTTTAAAAATATTTTTAAAAAATCCACGCTTATAGTTGGTCCTTAGAAAAATATTTTTAAAAAATCCACGTTATAGTTGGTCCTTAGAAAAATATTTTTAAAAAATCCACGTTTATAGTTGGTCCTTAGAAAAATATTTTAAAAAATCCACGTTTATAGTTGGTCCTTAGAAAAATATTTTTAAAAAATCCACGTTTATAGTTGGTCCTTAGAAAAATATTTTTAAAAAATCCACGTTTATAGTTGGTCCTTAGAAAAATATTTTTAAAAAATCCACGTTTATAGTTGGTCCTTAGAAAAATATTTTTAAAAAATCCACGTTTATAGTTGGTCCTTAGAAAAATATTTTTAAAAAATCCACGTTTATAGTTGGTCCTTAGAAAAATATTTTTAAAAAATCCACGTTTATAGTTGGTCCTTAGAAAAATATTTTAAAAAATCCACGTTTATAGTTGGTCCTTAGAAAAATATTTTTAAAAAATCCACGTTTATAGTTGGTCCTTAGAAAAATATTTTTAAAAAATCCACGTTTATAGTTGGTCCTTAGAAAAATATTTTAAAAATCCACGTTTATAGTTGGTCCTTAGAAAAATATTTTAAAAAATCCACGTTTATAGTTGGTCCTTAGAAAAATATTTTAAAAAATCCACGTTTATAGTTGGTCCTTAGAAAAATATTTTTAAAAAATCCACGTTTATAGTTGGTCCTTAGAAAAATATTTTTAAAAAATCCACGTTTATAGTTGGTCCTTAGAAAAATATTTTTAAAAAATCCACGTTTATAGTTGGTCCTTAGAAAAATATTTTTAAAAAATCCACGTTTATAGTTGGTCCTTAGAAAAATATTTTTAAAAAATCCACGTTTATAGTTGGTCCTTAGAAAATATTTTTAAAAAATCCACGTTTATAGTTGGTCCTTAGAAAAATATTTTTAAAAAATCCACGTTTATAGTTGGTCCTTAGAAAAATATTTTTAAAAAATCCACGTTTATAGTTGGTCCTTAGAAAAATATTTTTAAAAAATCCACGTTTATAGTTGGTCCTTAGAAAAATATTTTTAAAAAATCCACGTTTATAGTTGGTCCTTAGAAAAATATTTTAAAAAATTCACGTTTATAGTTGGTCCTTAGAAAAATATTTTTAAAAAATCCACGTTTATAGTTGGTTCTTAGAAAAATATTTTTAAAAAATCCACGTTTATAATTGGTCCTCAGAAAAATATTTATAAAAAATCCACGTTTATAGTTGGTCCTTAGAAAAAAAATTTTAAAAAATCCACCTTTATAGTTGGTTCTTAGAAAAATATTTTTAAAAAATCCATTTTATAGGTGGTCCTTAGAAAAATATTTTTAAAAAATCCACGTTTATAGTTGATCCTTAGAAAAAAATTTAAAAAATCCACCTTTATAGTTGGTTCTTAGAAAAATATTTTTAAAAAATCCATTTTTATAGGTGGTCCTTAGAAAAATATTTTTAAAAAATCCACGTTTATAGTTGATCCTTAGAAAAAAAAAATTTTAAAAATCCACCTTTATAGTTGGTTCTTAGAAAAATATTTTTAAAAAATCAATTTTTATAGGTGGTCCTTAGAAAAATATTTTAAAAAATCCACGTTTATAGTTGGTCCTTAGAAAAATATTTTTAAAAAAATCCACGTTTATAGTTGGTCCTTAGAAAAATATTTTTAAAAAATCCACGTTTATAGTTGGTTCTTAGAAAAATATTTTTAAAAAATCCACGTTTATAGTTGGTTCTTAGAAAAATATTTTTAAAAAATCCACGTTTATAATTGGTCCTCAGAAAAATATTTATAAAAAATCCACGTTTATAGTTGGTCCTTAGAAAAAAAATTTTAAAAAATCCACCTTTATAGTTGGTTCTTAGAAAAATATTTTTAAAAAATCCATTTTATAGGTGGTCCTTAGAAAAATATTTTTAAAAAATCCACGTTTATAGTTGATCCTTAGAAAAAAAAAATTAAAAAATCCACCTTTATAGTTGGTTCTTAGAAAAATATTTTTAAAAAATCCATTTTTATAGGTGGTCCTTAGAAAAATATTTTTAAAAAATCCACGTTTATAGTTGATCCTTAGAAAAAAAAATTTTAAAAATCCACCTCTATAGTTGGTTCTTAGAAAAATATTTTTAAAAAATCAATTTTATAGGTGGTCCTTAGAAAAATATTTTTAAAAAATCAATTTTTATAGGTGGTCCTTAGAAAAATATTTTAAAAAATCCACGTTTATAGTTGGTCCTTAGAAAAAAAATTTTAAAAAATCCACCTTTATAGTTGGTTCTTAGAAAAATATTTTTGAAAAATCCACGCTTATAGTAGGTCATTAGAAAAATATTTTTAAAAAATCCACGTTTATAGTTGGTCCTTAGAAAAATATTTTTAAAAAATCCACGTTTATAGTTGGTCCTTAGAAAAATATTTTTAAAAAATCCACGTTTATAGTTGGTCCTTAGAAAAATATTTTAAAAAATCCACGTTTATAGTTGGTCCTTAGAAAATATTTTTAAAAAATCCACGTTTATAGTTGGTCCTTAGAAAAATATTTTTAAAAAATCCACGTTTATAGTTGGTCCTTAGAAAAATATTTTTAAAAAATCCACGTTTATAGTTGGTCCTTAGAAAAATATTTTTAAAAAATCCACGTTTATAGTTGGTCCTTAGAAAAATATTTTAAAAAATCCACGTTTATAGTTGGTCCTTAGAAAAATATTTTTAAAAAATCCACGTTTATAGTTGGTCCTTAGAAAAATATTTTTAAAAAATCCACGTTTATAGTTGGTCCTTAGAAAAATATTTTTAAAAAATCCACGTTTATAGTTGGTCCTTAGAAAAATATTTTTAAAAAATCCACGTTTATAGTTGGTCCTTAGAAAAATATTTTTAAAAAATCCACGTTTATAGTTGGTCCTTAGAAAAATATTTTTAAAATATCCACGTTTATAGTTGGTCCTTAGAAAAATATTTTTAAAAAATCCACGTTTATAGTTGGTCCTTAGAAAAATATTTTTAAAATATCCACGTTTATAATTGGTCCTCAGAAAGATATTTATAAAAAATCCACCTTTATAGTTGGTCCTTAGAAAAAAAATTTTAAAAAATCCACCTTTATAGTTGGTCCTTAGAAAAAATATTTTTAAAAAATCCACGTTTATAGTTGGTCCTTAGAAAAATATTTTTAAAAAAACCACGTTTATAGGTCGTTCTTAGAAAAATATTTTTAAAAAATCCACGTTTATAGTAGATCCTTATAAATATATTTTTAAAAAATCCACGTTTATAGTAGGTCCTTAGAAAAATATTTTTAAAAAATCCACGTTTATAGTAGGTCCTTAGAAAAATATTTTTAAAAAATCCACGTTTATAGTTGGTCCTTAGAAAAATATTTTTAAAAAATCCACGTTTATAGTTGGTCCTTAGAAAAATATTTTAAAAAATCCACGTTTATAGTTGGTCCTTAGAAAAATATTTTTAAAAAATCCACGTTTATAGTTGGTCCTTAGATAAATATTTTTAAAAAATCCACGTTTATAGTTGGTCCTTAGAAAAATATTTTTAAAAAATCCACATTTATAGTTGGTCCTTAGAAAAATATTTTTAAAAAATCCACGTTTATAGTTGGTCCTTAGAAAAATATTTTTAAAAAATCCACGTTTAAAAATCCACGTTTATAGTTGGTCCTTAGAAATATATTTTTAAAAAATCCACGTTTATTTGGACCTTTAAAAAATATTTTTAAAAAATCCATGTTTATAGTTGGTCCTTAGAAAAATATTTTTAAAAAATCCACGTTTATTTGGACCTTTAAAAAATATTTTTAAAAAATCCACGTTTATAGTTCGTTCTTAGAAAAATATTTTTAAAAAATCCACGTTTATAGTTGGTCCTTAGAAAAATATTTTTAAAAAATCCACGTTTATAGTAGGTCCTTAGAAAAATATTTTTAAAAAATCCACGTTTATAGTTCGTTCTTAGAAAAATATTTTTAAAAAAGCCACGTTTATAGTTGGTCCTTCGAAAAATATTTTTAAAAAATCCACGTTTATAGTTGGTCCTTAGAAAAATATTTTTAAAAAATCCACGTTTATAGTAGGTCTTTAGAAAAATATTTTTAAAAATTCCATGTTTATAGGAGGTCCTTAGAAAAATATTTTTAAAAAATCCACGTTTATAGTTGGTGATGGTTGTGATGTTGGCTTTGAAAAATTGTTTAAAAAATCCACGCCTAGGGCTCTGATGTTGGCTTTGAAAAATTGTTAAAAAAATCCACGCCTATGGCTCCGATGTTGGCTTTGAAAAATTGTTTTTTGAAAAATCCACGCCTATGGCTCTGATGTTGGCTTTGAAAAATTGTTTAAAAAATCCACGCCTATGGCTCTGATGTTGGCTTTGAAAAATTGTTTAAAAAATCCACGCCTATGGCTCTGATGTTGGCTTTGAAAAATTGTTTAAAAAATCCACGCCTATGGCTCTGATGTTGGCTTTGAAAAATTGTTCAAAAAATCCACGCCTATGGCTCTGATGTTGGCTTTGAAAAATTGTTTAAAAAATCCACGCCTATGGCTCTGATGTTGGCTTTGAAAAATTTTTCAAAAAATCCACGCCTATGGCTCTGATGTTGGCTTTGAAAAACTGTTTAAAAAATCCACGCCTACGGCTCTGATGTTGGCTTTGAAAAATTGTTTAAAAAATCCACGCCTATGAATCTGATGTTGGCTTTGAAAAATTGTTTAAAAAATCCACGACTATGGCTCTGATATTGGCTTTGAAAAAATATTAAAAAAAAAAATTGTGGAGTTTCGAACGAAATGACCGTCTCAATATACCTCCCATAGTATTGTGGTGGTATATAAAACTGGCATCTTAGTAATGAAAACAATAGTGCAACAGCGACAACAACAACAATGAGAAATTCCTCCTGCTCATACCTCCAGCTAGCTCATAAAATAACAACTTGTTCAAAGTACTTGAGTAACAGCAATTCGAACTGTCGAATAGCGATTAAAACAGTGAAGTTTTTTTTCCTGCTGCTGCCGTTGTTGATGTTGTTGTTTTTGTTGTCGGTGTAAGAAACCACCTCTAAAAAGTCTGGACATGAAATTAAAACTTTTTGAACAATTGTCTGGCGTTACGGCCGATACTCGAGCATGGATTTCGAGCACGAAAAATCACTGGAGGAACTTTCAAGGTAATCAAATATTAATCACAAATTCGGTGTTACAAAGGATTTTTGTAAATTATGAAAGGACACTGGAGAGTGGTAGGAGGTGCAGGGAAGGAGGGCCAAGCGGTAATGCCCAAATAATCTACCAACTCCCATCTGTCTGACTCTGCACCTAAGACCTAACTCCCACCTCCCTTCTGTCTGTGAAATGTTTATTTAATGACTTTTTATTGTTTCAGCTTTTCTATGTTATTTATTAGCAATTTTTGTTGTTGTTGTTCTCCTGGCTTGTGGACCACTAATCCAACGGCGGAACTTCCTCTAATGAAACATTAACTTAAGTCCTGGCCATAATTATTATTAGCCATAAACAACTACTGTATGGTCATTAACATATTTTTTAAGGCACCACATGAAGAGAGAAATGATGGTGAAACGATATCCTGGGAGGGCGGGAGTATCACCACCAACCGGATAAATTATAAAGCAATCAAATTTCTATTACAAGAGCGATAATATTTTTTATATTCAATAAAGTTAAATTGGGGAACAGTGATTGTGGTTCTGGAAAAAATCTTTAAAAAATCCACGCCTAAGGCAGTGATTGTGGTTCTGGAAAAAATCTTTAAAAAATCCACGCCTAAGGCAGTGATTGTGGTTCTGGAAAAAATCTTTAAAAAATCCACGCCTAAGGCAGTGATTGTGGTTCTGGAAAAAATCTTTAAAAAATCCACGCCTAAGGCAGTGATTGTGGTTCTGAAAGAAAATCTTTAAAAAATCCACGCCTAAGGCAGTGATTGTGGTTCTGGAAAAAATCTTTAAAAAATCCACGCCTAAGGCAGTGATTGTGGTTCTGAAAGAAAATCTTTAAAAAATCCACGCCTAAGGCAGTGATTGTGGTTCTGAAAGAAAATCTTTAAAAAATCCACGCCTAAGGCAGTGATTGTGGTTCTGAAAGAAAATCTTTAAAAAATCCACGCCTAAGGCAGTGATTGTGGTTCTGAAAGAAAATCTTTAAAAAATCCACGCCTAAGGCAGTGATTGTGGTTCTGAAAGAAAATCTTTAAAAAATCCACGCCTAAGGCAGTGATTGTGGTTCTGAAAGAAAATCTTTAAAAAATCCACGCCTAAGGCAGTGATTGTGGTTCTGAAAGAAAATCTTTAAAAAATCCACGCCTAAGGCAGTGATTGTGGTTCTGAAAGAAAATCTTTAAAAAATCCACGCCTAAGGCAGTGATTGTGGTTCTGAAAGAAAATCTTTAAAAAATCCACGCCTAAGGCAGTGATTGTGGTTCTGAAAGAAAATCTTTAAAAAATCCACGCCTAAGGCAGTGATTGTGGTTCTGAAAGAAAATCTTTAAAAAATCCACGCCTAAGGCAGTGATTGTGGTTCTGGAAAAAATCTTTAAAAAATCCACGCCTAAGGCAGTGATTGTGGTTCTGAAAGAAAATCTTTAAAAAATCCACGCCTAAGGCAGTGATTGTGGTTCTGAAAGAAAATCTTTAAAAATCCACGCCTAAGGCAGTGATTGTGGTTCTGGAAAAAATCTTTAAAAAATCCACGCCTAAGGCAGTGATTGTGGTTCTGAAAGAAAATCTTTAAAAAATCCACGCCTAAGGCAGTGATTGTGGTTCTGAAAGAAAATCTTTAAAAAATCCACGCCTAAGGCAGTGATTGTGGTTCTGAAAGAAAATCTTTAAAAAATCCACGCCTAAGGCAGTGATTGTGGTTCTGAAAGAAAATCTTTAAAAAATCCACGCCTAAGGCAGTGATTGTGGTTCTGGAAAAAATCTTTAAAAAATCCACGCCTAAGGCAGTGATTGTGGTTCTGAAAGAAAATCTTTAAAAATCCACGCCTAAGGCAGTGATTGTGGTTCTGAAAGAAAGTCTTTAAAAAATCCACGCCTAAGGCAGTGATTGTGGTTCTGAAAGAAAATCTTTAAAAAATCCACGCCTAAGGCAGTGATTGTGGTTCTGAAAGAAAATCTTTAAAAAATCCACGCCTAAGGCAGTGATTGTGGTTCTGAAAGAAAATCTTTAAAAAATCCACGCCTAAGGCAGTGATTGTGGTTCTGAAAGAAAATCTTTAAAAAATCCACGCCTAAGGCAGTGATTGTGGTTCTGAAAGAAAATCTTTAAAAAATCCACGCCTAAGGCAGTGATTGTGGTTCTGAAAGAAAATCTTTAAAAAAATCCACGCCTAAGGCAGTGATTGTGGTTCTGAAAGAAAATCTTTAAAAAATCCACGCCTAAGGCAGTGATTGTGGTTCTGAAAGAAAGTCTTTAAAAAATCCACGCCTAAGGCAGTGATTGTGGTTCTGAAAGAAAATCTTTAAAAAATCCACGCCTAAGGCAGTGATTGTGGTTCTGAAAGAAAATCTTTAAAAAATCCACGCCTAAGGCAGTGATTGTGGTTCTGAAAGAAAATCTTTAAAAAAATCCACGCCTAAGGCAGTGATTGTGGTTCTGAAAGAAAATCTTTAAAAAATCCACGCCTAAGGCAGTGATTGTGGTTCTGAAAGAAAGTCTTTAAAAAAATCCACGCCTAAGGCAGTGATTGTGGTTCTGAAAGAAAATCTTTAAAAAATCCACGCCTAAGGCAGTGATTGTGGTTCTGAAAGAAAATCTTTAAAAAATCCACGCCTAAGGCAGTGATTGTGGTTCTGAAAGAAAGTCTTTAAAAAATCCACGCCTAAGGCAGTGATTGTGGTTCTGAAAGAAAATCTTTAAAAAATCCACGCCTAAGGCAGTGATTGTGGTTCTGAAAGAAAATCTTTAAAAAATCCACGCCTAAGGCAGTGATTGTGGTTCTGAAAGAAAATCTTTAAAAAATCCACGCCTAAGGCAGTGATTGTGGTTCTGAAAGAAAATCTTTAAAAAATCCACGCCTAAGGCAGTGATTGTGGTTCTGAAAGAAAATCTTTAAAAAATCCACGCCTAAGGCAGTGATTGTGGTTCTGAAAGAAAGTCTTTAAAAAATCCACGCCTAAGGCAGTGATTGTGGTTCTGAAAGAAAATCTTTAAAAAATCCACGCCTAAGGCAGTGATTGTGGTTCTGAAAGAAAATCTTTAAAAAATCCACGCCTAAGGCAGTGATTGTGGTTCTGAAAGAAAGTCTTTAAAAAAATCCACGCCTAAGGCAGTGATTGTGGTTCTGAAAGAAAATCTTTAAAAAATCCACGCCTAAGGCAGTGATTGTGGTTCTGAAAGAAAATCTTTAAAAAATCCACGCCTAAGGCAGTGATTGTGGTTCTGAAAGAAAATCTTTAAAAAATCCACGCCTAAGGCAGTGATTGTGGTTCTGAAAGAAAATCTTTAAAAAATCCACGCCTAAGGCAGTGATTGTGGTTCTGAAAGAAATCTTTAAAAAATCCACGCCTAAGGCAGTGATTGTGGTTCTGAAAGAAAGTCTTTAAAAAATCCACGCCTAAGGCAGTGATTGTGGTTCTGAAAGAAAATCTTTAAAAAATCCACGCCTAAGGCAGTGATTGTGGTTCTGAAAGAAAATCTTTAAAAAATCCACGCCTAAGGCAGTGATTGTGGTTCTGAAAGAAAGTCTTTAAAAAATCCACGCCTAAGGCAGTGATTGTGGTTCTGAAAGAAAATCTTTAAAAAATCCACGCCTAAGGCAGTGATTGTGGTTCTGAAAGAAAATCTTTAAAAAATCCACGCCTAAGGCAGTGATTGTGGTTCTGAAAGAAAATCTTTAAAAAATCCACGCCTAAGGCAGTGATTGTGGTTCTGAAAGAAAATCTTTAAAAAATCCACGCCTAAGGCAGTGATTGTGGTTCTGAAAGAAAGTCTTTAAAAAATCCACGCCTAAGGCAGTGATTGTGGTTCTGAAAGAAAATCTTTAAAAAATCCACGCCTAAGGCAGTGATTGTGGTTCTGAAAGAAAATCTTTAAAAAATCCACGCCTAAGGCAGTGATTGTGGTTCTGAAAGAAAGTCTTTAAAAAATCCACGCCTAAGGCAGTGATTGTGGTTCTGAAAGAAAATCTTTAAAAAATCCACGCCTAAGGCAGTGATTGTGGTTCTGAAAGAAAATCTTTAAAAAATCCACGCCTAAGGCAGTGATTGTGGTTCTGAAAGAAAATCTTTAAAAAATCCACGCCTAAGGCAGTGATTGTGGTTCTGAAAGAAAATCTTTAAAAAATCCACGCCTAAGGCAGTGATTGTGGTTCTGAAAGAAAATCTTTAAAAAATCCACGCCTAAGGCAGTGATTGTGGTTCTGAAAGAAAATCTTTAAAAAATCCACGCCTAAGGCAGTGATTGTGGTTCTGAAAGAAAATCTTTAAAAAATCCACGCCTAAGGCAGTGATTGTGGTTCTGAAAGAAAATCTTTAAAAAATCCACGCCTAAGGCAGTGATTGTGGTTCTGAAAGAAAATCTTTAAAAAATCCACGCCTAAGGCAGTGATTGTGGTTCTGAAAGAAAATCTTTAAAAAATCCACGCCTAAGGCAGTGATTGTGGTTCTGGAAAAAATCTTTAAAAAATCCACGCCTAAGGCAGTGATTGTGGTTCTGAAAGAAAATCTTTAAAAAATCCACGCCTAAGGCAGTGATTGTGGTTCTGAAAGAAAATCTTTAAAAAATCCACGCCTAGGGTATTGATGTTGGCTTTGAAAAAATCTTTAAAAAATCCACGCCTAAGGTATTGATGTTGGCTTTGAAAAAATCTTTAAAAAATCCACGCCTAAGGTATTGATGTTGGCTTTGAAAAAATCCACGCCTAGGGTATTGATGTTGGCTTTGAAAAAATCTTTAAAAAATCCACGCCTAGGGTATTGATGTTGGCTTTGAAAAAATCTTTAAAAAATCCACGCCTAAGGTATTGATGTTGGCTTTGAAAAAATCTTTAAAAAATCCACGCCTAAGGTATTGATGTTGGCTTTGAAAAAATCCACGCCTAGGGTATTGATGTTGGCTTTGAAAAAATCTTTAAAAAATCCACGCCTAGGGTATTGATGTTGGCTTTGAAAAAATCTTTAAAAAATCCACGCCTATGGCTCCGATGCGGGCTTTGAAAAAATCTTTCCCTTCCCCTACCCTTTTTTGTGACTGTCTTCTCTTTTGATTGTCTGTGGTTCTGGAAGTCAATTAAATTATATAAAAAAAATATTTTTAATTTTTTTCTTTTGTTTAAATATTTATACACAAAGAAGCCACACAATAAAGTTTATGCGGAATTATTTATATATATATAACAACTAAATTGTTTATTGACTAAATTATTTTTTTTTATTTTTATGGTAATTCAATATTTTCATTATCGTTGGATTCCATCAAAATGCTAATCAGACCATTGGACAAATTATCGAAAGTAAGACATTTAACCTATCTGATAATAAACTAACGAAACACAACAAAAATAAATAAATAATTGTGTGTGGACTAAACATTACAATAACAATTAAATAAAGTCATTATTTATTGGAGAGACAATTCATTTTCACAATTTTCCTTTGTTTTGTTTTTTCTCTGTCTGCTATTTGTTTGCTGTCCTTGTTTGTTCTGATAATGTCTCAGATAATTAATGTTGTCCATATTTACCTCTGACAAAACTGAGGACATTACAAAATAGTTCCCTCACCCCCGCTCCGCATGTGTGTGTCACTTGGAAAATTCCCCAAAGTGATTTTCCGAGTTTTTTTCATTGTTGTTTTTCGTCTGATAATTTATGTTAGATTTGAACGCTAAAGGTTAATGAGAAATCGTGCTGTTTATTTGTTATGTTCTAATTTCAGTTTTCGGGTTTTGTGCTACAATATTTGGGGGGTAATTAAATGGATACTAATATGTCTCTATAGTAAAAATGGTTAAAATATATACAAAGGACATTAATGTGGACAAGAGGTCCGACATTGTGAGCAACTCACAAAAAAATGATACTTAAAAAATATTTTTAAAAAGTCTATCTTCATTTATTATCCTCGAAAAATATTTTCATATAATTATATAATATTAAAAAGTCCATCTTCATTTATTATCTTTGAAAAATATTTTTATTATCCTTGAAAAATATTTTTTGAAAACTCAACGTTTATTTATTATCTTTGAAAAATATTTTTAAAAAATCCACGTTAGTATCCTTGAAAAATATTTTTAAAAATCCACTTTTAGTTATTATCCTAGAAAAGTATTTTTAAAAATCCACATCCACGTATCATCTTTGAATTTTTTTTTAAATCCATGGCCATTTGTTATCTTTGAAAAAGATGTATCTTTAAAAATATTTTTATTATCCTAGTAAAATATTTTTATTATCCTTGAAAAGTATTTTTTAAGAATCCACATTCATTTATTATATATGAAAAATATTTTTATTATCATTTGAAAAATACTTTTATTATCCTTGAAAAGTATTTTTTAAAAATCCACCTTCATTTATTATATATGAAAAATATTTTTATTATCATTTGAAAAATACTTTTATTATCCTTGAAATATATTTAAAAAATCCACGTTTATTTATTATCCTTGAAATATATTTAAAAAATCCACGTTTATTTATTATCCTGGGAAAATATATTTAAAAAATCCACGTTTATTTATTATCCTGGGAAAATATATTTAAAAAATCCACGTTTATTTATTATCCTGGGAAAATATATTTAAAAAATCCACGTTTATTTATTATCCTGGGAAAATATATTTAAAAAATCCACGTTTATTTATTATCCTGGGAAAATATATTTAAAAAATCCACGTTTATTTATTATCCTGGGAAAATATATTTAAAAAAATCCACGTTTATTTATTATCCTGGGAAAATATATTTAAAAAATCCACGTTTATTTATTATCCTGGGAAAATATATTTAAAAAATCCACGTTTATTTATTATCCTGGGAAAATATATTTAAAAAATCCACGTTTATTTATTATCCTGGGAAAATATATTTAAAAAATCCACGTTTATTTATTATCCTGGGAAAATATATTTAAAAAATCCACGTTTATTTATTATCCTGGGAAAATATATTTAAAAAATCCACGTTTATTTATTATCCTGGGAAAATATATTTAAAAAATCCACGTTTATTTATTATCCTGGGAAAATATATTTAAAAAATTCACGTTTATTTATTATCCTGGGAAAATATATTTAAAAAATTCACGTTTATTTATTATCCTGGGAAAATATATTTAAAAAATCCACGTTTATTTATTATCCTGGGAAAATATATTTAAAAAATCCACGTTTATTTATTATCCTGGGAAAATATATTTAAAAAATCCACGTTTATTTATTATCCTGGGAAAATATATTTAAAAAATCCACGTTTATTTATTATCCTGGGAAAATATATTTAAAAAATCCACGTTTATTTATTATCCTGGGAAAATATATTTAAAAAATCCACGTTTATTTATTATCCTGGGAAAATATATTTAAAAAAATCCACGTTTATTTATTATCCTGGGAAAATATATTTAAAAAATCCACGTTTATTTATTATCATGGGAAAATATATTTAAAAAATCCAAGTTTATTTATTATCCTGGGAAAATATATTTAAAAAATCCACGTTTATTTATTATCCTGGGAAAATATATTTAAAAAATCCACGTTTATTTATTATCCTGGGAAAATATATTTAAAAAATCCACGTTTATTTATTATCCTGGGAAAATATATTTAAAAAATCCACGTTTATTTATTATCCTGGGAAAATATATTTAAAAAATCCACGTTTATTTATTATCCTGGGAAAATATATTTAAAAAATCCACGTTTATTTATTATCCTGGGAAAATATATTTAAAAAATCCACGTTTATTGTTGGTCCTTAGAAAAATATTTTTAAAAAATCCACGTTATAGTTGGTCCTTAGAAAAATATTTTTAAAAAATCCACGTTTATAGTTGGTCCTTACCAAATAGTTGGTCCTTAGAAAAATATTTTTAAAAAATCCACGTTTATAGTTTGTCCTTAGAAAAATATTTTTAAAAAATCCAAGTTTATAGCTGGTCCTTAGAAAAATATTTTTAAAAAATCCACGTTTATAGTTGGTCCTTAGAAAAATATTTTTAAAAAATCCACGTTTATAGTTGGTCCTTCAAAAAAATATTTTTAAAAAATCCTCGTTTAAAATAGATGGTTTAAAAATATTTTTAAAAATAGTTGGTCCTTACAAAAATATTTTTAAAAAACCAACGTTTATAATTGGTCCTTGGAAAAATATTTTTAAAAAATTCACGTTTATAGTTGGTCTTTAGAAAAATTTTTAAAAAATCCACGTTTATATTTGGTCTTTAGAAAAATATTTTTAAAAAATCCACGTTTATAGTTGGTCCTTAGAAAAATAGTTTTAAAAAAATCCACGTTTATAGTTGGTCCTTAGAAAAATAGTTTTAAAAAGTCCACGTTTATTTGGTCCTTGAAAAAAATATTTTTAAAAAGTCCACGTTTATAGTTGGTCCTTAAAAAATATTTTTAAAAAATCCACGTTTATAGTTGGTCCTTAGAAAAATAGTTTTAAAAAGTCCACGTTTATTTGGTCCTTGAAAAAAATAAATTTAAAAAATCCATGTATAATATATTTTGATGAAAATTGTCAAAACACATTATTTTTTTATTATTTAAATTATTATTATTTCAAAAACTTTTGACTTATTGTAAAAACACTTACTTATCACTTCAAATATGTTTTATGGAAATCTTCATTCTAAGAAGAACCCTAACATCTATACTTAAATTTAAACAAAAAAATTCTTTGTTACACTACTGCCCCTAACCCCGAGTAACCCAGTTTCGCTAACCTGAATTATAAAGTAAATAAACTAAATATTTGCAATTTTACCATTCAAAATTTTCAAAATATTTCATTCTCCATTTGAAATGAGCCAAACAAATGTAAAAGTCTTGTTGACTTTAAGTATTTTCTTGGTAGTGTCAAATGGAATAAAAAAAAAGATATTTGTTGTCGAGCAAACTCATAATGTCTTTGAGCTAATACAAAGTGTTTTCAGCAAATATTATGTACATTAGGGTGGGTGGACTAAAAATGAAACTCACTTATGGATCCAAATTTCTCTCAAAAATAACTTTCCTTACGTCTCTAAAGTTCCTCTCAGAGAAATCGTGGATTTTTTAAAGAATATTTTGCAAGGACCTTCCCTACAATAAACGTGGATTTTTTTAGAATATCTTTCAAAGACCACAAGACAAATAAACGTGGATTTTAAAGAATATTATTCAAGGACCTTCCAAAAAATAAACGTGGATTTGTAAAGAATATTTTTTCATGGACCACCCCAACAAAAAACATGGATTTTTTAAGGAATATTTTTTCAAGGACCTTCCCAACAATAAACGTGGATTTTTTTATAATATTTTTCAAGGACCTTCATAACAATAAAAGTGGGTTTTTTTAATAATATTTTTCAAGGACCTTCCCAACAATAAACGTGGATTTTTTTAATAATATTTTTCAAGGACCTTCCCAACAATAAACGTGGATTTTTTTAATAATATTTTTCAAGGACCTTCCCAAAAATAAACGTGGATTTTTTTAATAATATTTTTCAAGGACCTTCCCAACAATAAACGTGGATTTTTAAATATATAAATGTGGATTTTAATATATAAATTTGGACTTTTTAATGAAGTTACGTGGATTATTCAAAGAATATTTTTTAAGGACCTTCACAACAATAAACGTAGATTTTTTAAAGAATATGTGCCAAGAAAGAAACGAGAAACGTAGATTTTTTAAGGAATATAGTTTGAATGACCATCGGACCAAGAAACGTGGATTTTTTAAAAAATATTTTTAGAATGACCATCGAAGCAAGAAACGTGGATTTTTTAAAGAATATTTTTTGGATGACCACCGGACCAAGAAGCGCTAATTTTTAAGGAATATTTCTTGAATGAACATCGCACCAAGAAACGTTGATTTTTAAGGAATATTTTTTGAATGACCGTCGGACCATGAATTGTGGATTTTTTAAAGAATATTTTTTGGATGACCATCAGACCAAGAAACTTGGATTTTTTAAAGAATATTTTTTAAAGGCCATCTGACCAAGAAAAGTGGATTTTTAAAGAATATTTTTTGAATGACCATCTGACCATGAAACGTGGATTTTTTTTTCGTTTTTTTTTTTTTATTTTGTCTTTTTCGGAACGTTGAAATGTGTCCTATTTGACTACTTGAAATTTATTTTGAGATCTTTCAAATTGAGCCTTTTGACTCCTTTATAAAATCCAGGTTCACTTTGGTAGTGTGGTCCTCAAAACTTCCTTATAAAATACAAGATTTGATCGCCTATGACTAAGTTGAAAACATCTCTGATGTTGGCTTTGAAAAAATTTTAAAGGAATCCACGCCTATGGCTCTGTTATTGGCTTTGAAAAAATCTTTGAAAAATCCACGCCTATGCCAACGATGTTGGCTTAGAAAAATTGTTTAAAAAATCTACGCCTATGGCTCTGATATTGGCTTTGAAAAAATCTTAATGAAATCCACACCTATGCCCAGGATTTTGGCTTTGAAAAAATCTTTAAAAAATCCACGCCTACGCCAACGATGTTGGCTTTGAAAAAATCTTAAAAAAAGCCCCGCCTATGCCCAGGATGTTGGCTTTAAAAAATCCACGCCTACGCCAACGATGTTGGCTTTGAAAAAATCTTTAAAAAATCCACGCTTACGCCAACGATGTTGGCTTTGAAAAAATCTTAAAAAAAGCCACGCCTATGCTCAGGATGCTGGCTTTGAAAAAATCTTTAAAAATCCACGCCTATGGCTGTGATGTTGGCTATGCAAAATTGTTTAAAAAATCCACGCCTATGGCTGTGATGTTGGCTTTGAAAAACTGTTTAAAAAACCCACGCCTATGGTTGTGATGTTGGCTTTGAAAAAATGTTTAAAAAATCCACGCCTATGGCTGTGATGATGGCTTTGAAGAAATCTGTAGAGATCAAACATCAAATTGGCTTTGTCTTTTAAATCTTTCTCTTATGTCTCTTTTCAGAAGAATTCTACCATTCTCAATATCTTCTGACATGTCCTTATATCTGCTGTTGTAACATTTTCAAAATTTTTGTCATATTTACTTTTAACAAACTTCCACAATTTGCAATTGTAGTTGTCAAATAAAAAAATACTCTTCCCCCAACCCTCACCTTGGACAACGCTCTTTTAAAGTTCTCACAATTGTCAACTCCCTCAAGAACCCCTTCTCCGCAGATACTTTCACACATTGTCATGGGGATTTGTTTGAATTTGTCGTCGTCGTCGTTGTTGTTATCCTTTGACATGTCCTCAGTTGAGGATTGCTGGAGTTAGAGTCAAACACTTACTCTCTCAGAGCAACACACACACGCACACCAACTATCATGAGTGTGTGTGTTATTGTAGTTAAATTTGTTATTGTTATTATTTGTATTATTGTTGTTGTCGTCGTTATTGAGGTTGTTGCTATTTTGCCCATTATTGTGGATGTCGTTTCAGCAAAAGCAACAAAAAAATCGGTATTATTTTCCATGTTAAAGTATCCATTATTTTCATTGTTGTTTCTCACTCTCTTTCTCTCTCCCTCGCTCTCTGCCCCTCCGTCAGTGATATTTTCGATTTTGTGGCAAAAGTATCACTGCTATATTTACTTAGTTTCACTGTCATTTTATTTTCAAACTCACACACATGCACGTGTAAATATACGCAGATATCCTTTACGACTGAGACACACACAGGCTCTCACATGTGGGTTTGTGTGTCAACATGCAGAGAGTATATTATCATCTGTGTGTGTTCGTTTGTCTGTGCCCGTGTACGTATGCAAACGAGACTTCTGCAGTGTTAACAGTTTATGACCACAGGATACGAATTAGTTATAATGGGTAAATCCTTTTGATGACATTGATAAGATCATATCGCCAGTGTGTTATTAGCTACCTAGTCGAAAGTAGCTGTTGCAGGGCAGGCAAAGTTCGCTGGATTGCAGACAAAATTGTACTGAGATTATAACTTTTCGAAACATGAGGTTGAAGTGTTAAATTAAACTTGGCATATATCACAGACAAGCAATTTGGAAGAGATTAGGGAAATTGCCAGGTATTAGAAAGAACAGAATAATTTCATGGGGGAGGAAAATAACTTAAATTTTTTTTCAAAGCTTATTTAAAAAAAAAATTCAAAGCCAACATCAGAACCATAGGCGTGGATTTTTTAAAGATTTTTTCAAAGCCAACATCAGAACCATAGCGTGATTTTTTAAAGATTTTTCAAGCCAACATCAGAACCATAGGCGTGGATTTTTTAAAGATTTTTCAAAGCCAACATCAGAACCATAGGCGTGGATTTTTTAAAGATTTTTCAAAGCCAACATCAGAACCATAGGCGTGGATTTTTTAAAGATTTTTTCAAAGCCAACATCAGAACCATAGGCGTGGATTTTTTAAAGATTTTTTCAAGCCAACATCAGAACCATAGGCGTGGATTTTTAAAGATTTTTTCAAAGCCAACATTATGCCTTAGGCGTGGATTTTTAAAGATTTTTTCAAAGCCAACATCAATACCTTAGGCGTGGATTTTTTAAAGATTTTTTCAAAGCCAACATCAATACCTTAGGCGTGGATTTTTAAGATTTTTTCAAAGCCACATCAATACCTTAGGCGTGGATTTTTTAAAGATTTTTTCAAAGCCAACATCAATACCTTAGGCGTGGATTTTTTAAAGATTTTTTCAAAGCCAACATCAATACCTTAGGCGTGGATTTTTAAAGATTTTTTCAAAGCCAACATCAATACCTTAGGCGTGGATTTTTAAAGATTTTTTCAAAGCCAACATCAATACCTTAGGCGTGGATTTTTTAAAGATTTTTTCAAAGCCACATCAATACCTTAGGCGTGGATTTTTTAAAGATTTTTCAAAGCCAACATCAATACCTTAGGCGTGGATTTTTAAAGATTTTTTCAAAGCCAACATCAATACCTTAGGCGTGGATTTTTTAAAGATTTTTTCAAAGCCAACATCAATACCTTAGGCGTGGATTTTTTAAAGATTTTTTCAAAGCCAACATCATACCTTAGGCGTGGATTTTTTAAAGATTTTTCAAAGCCAACATCAATACCTTAGGCGTGGATTTTTTAAAGATTTTCAAAGCCAAACATCATACCTTAGGCGTGGATTTTTTAAAGATTTTTCAAAGCCAACATCAATACCTTAGGCGTGGATTTTTAAAGATTTTTTCAAAGCCAACATCAATACCTTAGGCGTGGATTTTTTAAAGATTTTTTCAAAGCCAACATCAATACCTTAGGCGTGGATTTTTTAAGATTTTTTCAAAGCCAACATCACTACCTTAGGCGTGGATTTTTTAAAGATTTTTTCAAAGCCAACATCAATACTTAGGCGTGGATTTTTAAAGATTTTTTCAAAGCCAACATCAATACCTTAGGCGTGGATTTTTTAAAGATTTTTTCAAAGCCAACATCAATACCTTAGGCGTGGATTTTTTAAAGATTTTTTCAAAGCCAACATCAATACCTTAGGCGTGGATTTTTTAAAGATTTTTTCAAAGCCAACATCAATACCTTAGGCGTGGATTTTTTAAAGATTTTTTCAAAGCCAACATCAATACCTTAGGCGTGGATTTTTAAAGATTTTTCAAAGCCAACATCAATACCTTAGGCGTGGATTTTTTAAAGATTTTTTCAAAGCCAACATCAATACCTTAGGCGTGGATTTTTTAAAGATTTTTTCAAAGCCAACATCAATACCTTAGGCGTGGATTTTTAAAGATTTTTTCAAAGCCAACATCAATACCTTAGGCGTGGATTTTTTAAAGATTTTTTCAAAGCCAACATCAATACCTTAGGCGTGGATGTTTTAAAGATTTTTTCAAAGCCAACATCAATACCTTAGGCGTGGATTTTTTAAAGATTTTTTCAAAGCCAACATCAATACCTTAGGCGTGGATTTTTTAAAGATTTTTTCAAAGCCAACATCAATACCTTAGGCGTGGATTTTTTAAAGATTTTTTCAAAGCCAACATCAATACCTTAGGCGTGGATTTTTTAAAGATTTTTCAAAGCCAACATCAATACCTTAGGCGTGGATTTTTTAAAGATTTTTTCAAAGCCAACATCAATACCTTAGGCGTGGATTTTTTAAAGATTTTTTCACAGCCAACATCAATACCTTAGGCGTGGATTTTTTAAAGATTTTTCAAAGCCAACATCAATACCTTAGGCGTGGATTTTTTAAAGATTTTTTCAAAGCCAACATCAATACCTTAGGCGTGGATTTTTAAAGATTTTTCAAAGCCAACATCAATACCTTAGGCGTGGATTTTTAAAGATTTTTTCAAAGCCAACATCAATACCTTAGGCGTGGATTTTTTAAAGATTTTTTCAAAGCCAACATCAATACCTTAGGCGTGGATTTTTAAAGATTTTTTCAAAGCCAACATCAATACCTTAGGCGTGGATTTTTTAAAGATTTTTCAAGCCAACATCAATACCTTAGGCGTGGATTTTTTAAAGATTTTTCAAAGCCAACATCAATACCTTAGGCGTGGATTTTTAAAGATTTTTTCAAAGCCACATCAATACCTTAGCGTGGATTTTTTAAAGATTTTTTCAAAGCCAACATCAATACCTTAGGCGTGGATTTTTAAAGATTTTTTCAAAGCCAACATCAATACCTTAGGCGTGGATTTTTTAAAGATTTTTTCAAAGCCAACATCAATACCTTAGGCGTGGATTTTTTAAAGATTTTTTCAAAGCCAACATCAATACCTTAGGCGTGGATTTTTTAAAGATTTTTCAAAGCCAACATCAATACCTTAGGCGTGGATTTTTAAAGATTTTTTCAAAGCCAACATCAATACCTTAGGCGTGGATTTTTTAAAGATTTTTTCAAAGCCAACATCAATACCTTAGGCGTGGATTTTTTAAAGATTTTTTCAAAGCCAACATCAATACCTTAGGCGTGGATTTTTTAAAGATTTTTTCAAAGCCAACATCAATACCTTAGGCGTGGATTTTTTAAAGATTTTTTCAAAGCCAACATCAATACCTTAGGCGTGGATTTTTTAAAGATTTTTTCAAAGCCAACATCAATACCTTAGGCGTGGATTTTTTAAAGATTTTTTCACAGCCAACATCAATACCTTAGGCGTGGATTTTTTAAAGATTTTTTCAAAGCCACATCAATACCTTAGGCGTGGATTTTTTAAAGATTTTTTCAAAACCAACATCAATACCTTAGGCGTGGATTTTTTAAAGATTTTTTCAAAGCCAACATCAATACCTTAGGCGTGGATTTTTTAAAGATTTTTCAAAGCCAACATCAATACCTTAGGCGTGGATTTTTTAAAGATTTTTTCAAAGCCAACATCAATACCTTAGGCGTGGATTTTTTAAAGATTTTTTTCAAAGCCAACATCAATACCTTAGGCGTGGATTTTTTAACGATTTTTTCAAAGCCAACATCAATACCTTAGGCGTGGATTTTTTAACGATTTTTTCAAAGCCAACATCAATACCTTAGGCGTGGATTTTTTAAAGATTTTTTCAAAGCCAACATCAATACCTTAGGCGTGGATTTTTTAAAGATTTTTTTCAAAGCCAACATCAATACCTTAGGCGTGGATTTTTTAAAGATTTTTTCAAAGCCAACATCAATACCTTAGGCGTGGATTTTTTAAAGATTTTTTCAAAGCCAACATCAATACCTTAGGCGTGGATTTTTTAAAGATTTTTTCAAAGCCAACATCAATACCTTAGGCGTGGATTTTTTAAAGATTTTTTCAAAGCCAACATCAATACCTTAGGCGTGGATTTTTTAAAGATTTTTCAAAGCCAACATCAATACCTTAGGCGTGGATTTTTTAAAGATTTTTTCAAAGCCAACATCAATACCTTAGGCGTGGATTTTTAAAGATTTTTTCAAAGCCAACATCAATACCTTAGGCGTGGATTTTTTAAAGATTTTTTCAAGGCCAACATCAATACCTTAGGCGTGAATTCTTTAACGATTTTTTCAAAGCCAACATCAATACCTTAGGCGTGGATTTTTTAAAGATTTTTTCAAAGCCAACATCAATACCTTAGGCGTGAATTTTTTAAACGATTTTTTCAAAGCCAACATCAATACCTTAGGCGTGGATTTTTAAACGATTTTTTCAAAGCCAACATCAATACCTTAGGCGTGGATTTTTTAAAGATTTTTCAAAGCCAACATCAATACCTTAGGCGTGGATTTTTTAAAGATTTTTTTCAAAGCCAACATCAATACCTTAGGCGTGGATTTTTTAAAGATTTTTTCAAAGCCAACATCAATACCTTAGGCGTGGATTTTTTAAAGATTTTTTCAAAGCCACATCAATACCTTAGGCGTGGATTTTTAAAGATTTTTTCAAAGCCAACATCAATACCTTAGGCGTGGATTTTTAAAGATTTTTTCAAGCCAACATCAATACCTTAGGCGTGGATTTTTTAAAGATTTTTTCAAAGCCAACATCAATACCTTAGGCGTGGATTTTTTAAAGATTTTTTCAAAGCCAACATCAATACCTTAGGCGTGGATTTTTTAACGATTTTTTCAAAGCCAACATCCTGGGCATAGGCGTGGATTTTTTAACGATTTTTTCAAGCCAACATCAATACCTTAGGCGTGGATTTTTTAACGATTTTTCAAAGCCAACATCAATACCTTAGGCGTGGATTTTTTAACGATTTTTTCAAAGCCAACATCCTGGGCATAGGCGTGGATTTTTTAACGATTTTTTCAAAGCCAACATCCTGGGCATAGGCGTGGATTTTTTAACGATTTTTTCAAAGCCAACATCAATACCTTAGGCGTGGATTTTTTAACGATTTTTTCAAAGCCAACATCAATACCTTAGGCGTGGATTTTTTAAACGATTTTTTCAAAGCCAACATCATACCTTAGGCGTGGATATTTTAAAGATTTTTTCAAAGCCAACATCCTGGCCATAGGCGTGGATTTTTAAAGATTTTTCAAAGCCAACATCAATACCTTAGGCTTGGATTTTTTAACGATTTTTCAAAGCCAACATCAATACCTTAGGCGTGGATTTTAAAACGATTTTTCAAAGCCAACATCAATACCTTAGGCGTGGATTTTTTAACGATTTTTCAAAGCCAACATCCTGGCATAGGCGTGGATTTTTTAACGATTTTTCAAAGCCAACATCAATACCTTAGGCGTGGATTTTTTAAACGATTTTTTCAAAGCCAACATCAATACCTTAGGCGTGGATTTTTTAACGATTTTTTCAAAGCCACATCAATACCTTAGGCGTGGATTTTTTAACGATTTTTTCAAAGCCAACATCAATACCTTAGGCGTGGATATTTTAAAGATTTTTTCAAAGCCAACACCTGGCCATAGGCGTGGATTTTTTAAAGATTTTTTCAAAGCCAACATCAATACCTTAGGCTTGGATTTTTTAACGATTTTTCAAAGCCAACATCAATACCTTAGGCGTGGATTTTTTAACGATTTTTTCAAAGCCAACATCCTGGGCATAGGCGTGGATTTTTTTAACGATTTTTTCAAAGCCAACATCCTGGGCATAGGCGTGGATTTTTTAACGATTTTTTCAAAGCCAACATCAATACCTTAGGCGTGGATTTTTAACGATTTTTTCAAAGCCAACATCCTGGGCATAGGCGTGGATTTTTAACGATTTTTCAAAGCCAACATCAAATACCTTAGGCGTGGATTTTTTTAACGATTTTTCAAAGCCAACATCAATACCTTAGGCGTGGATATTTTAAAGATTTTTTCAAAGCCAACATCCTGGCCATAGGCGTGGATTTTTTAAAGATTTTTTCAAAGCCAACATCAATACCTTAGGCTTGGATTTTTTAACGATTTTTTCAAAGCCAACATCAATACCTTAGGCGTGGGATTTTTTAACGATTTTTCAAAGCCAACATCAATACCTTAGGCGTGGATTTTTAACGATTTTTTCAAAGCCAACATCCTGGCATAGGCGTGGATTTTTTAACGATTTTTTCAAAGCCAACATCAATACCTTAGGCGTGGATTTTTTAACGATTTTTTCAAAGCCAACATCAATACCTTAGGCGTGGATTTTTTAACGATTTTTTCAAAGCCAACATCAATACCTTAGGCGTGGATTTTTTAACGATTTTTTCAAAGCCAACATCAATACCTTAGGCGTGGATATTTTAAAGATTTTTTCAAAGCCAACATCCTGGCCATAGGCGTGGATTTTTTAAAGATTTTTCAAAGCCAACATCAATACCTTAGGCTTGGATTTTTTAACGATTTTTTCAAAGCCAACATCAATACCTTAGGCGTGGATTTTTTAACGATTTTTTCAAAGCCAACATCAATACCTTAGGCGTGGATTTTTTAACGATTTTTTCAAAGCCAACATCAATACCTTAGGCGTGGATTTTTTAACGATTTTTTCAAAGCCACATCAATACCTTAGGCGTGGATTTTTTAGCGATTTTTTCAAAGCCAACATCAATACCTTAGGCGTGGATTTTTTAACGATTTTTCAAAGCCAACATCCTGGGCATAGGCGTGGATTTTTAACGATTTTTTCAAAGCCAACATCAATACCTTAGGCGTGGATTTTTTAACGATTTTTTCAAAGCCAACATCCTGGGCATAGGCGTGGATTTTTTAAAACGATTTTTTCAAAGCCAACATCAATACCTTAGGCGTGGGATTTTTTAACGATTTTTCAAAGCCAACATCAATACCTTAGGCGTGGATATTTTAAAGATTTTTTCAAAGCCAACATCAATACCTTAGGCGTGGATTTTTTAACGATTTTTCAAAGCCAACATCAATACCTTAGGCGTGGATTTTTAACGATTTTTTCAAAGCCAACATCAATACCTTAGGCGTGGATTTTTTAAAGATTTTTTCAAAGCCAACATCAATACCTTAGGCGTGGATTTTTTAAAGATTTTTCAAAGCCAACATCAATACCTTAGGCGTGGATTTTTAAACGATTTTTTCAAAGCCACATCAATACCTTAGGCGTGGATTTTTAAAGATTTTTTCAAAGCCAACATCAATACCTTAGGCGTGATTTTTAAAGATTTTTCAAAGCCAACATCAATACCTTAGGCGTGGATTTTTAAAGATTTTTTCAAAGCCACATCAATACCTTAGGCGTGGATTTTTTAAAGATTTTTTCAAAGCCAACATCAATACCTTAGGCGTGGATTTTTTAAAGATTTTTTCAAAGCCACATCAATACCTTAGGCGTGGATTTTTTAAAAGATTTTTTCAAAGCCAACATCAATACCTTAGGCGTGGATTTTTAACGATTTTTTCATAGCCAACATCAATACCTTAGGCGTGGATTTTTAAAGATTTTTTCAAAGCCAACATCAATACCTTAGGCGTGGATTTTTTAACGATTTTTTCAAAGCCAACATCAATACCTTAGGCGTGGATTTTTAACGATTTTTTCAAAGCCAACATCAATACCTTAGGCGTGGATTTTTTAAACGATTTTTTCAAAGCCAACATCAATACCTTAGGCGTGGATTTTTTAACGATTTTTCATAGCCAACATCAATACCTTAGGCGTGGATTTTTTAAACGATTTTTCAAAGCCAACATCAATACCTTAGGCGTGGATTTTTAAACGATTTTTTCAAAGCCAAACATCAATACCTTAGGCGTGGATTTTTTAACGATTTTTTCAAAGCCACATCAATACCTTAGGCGTGGATTTTTAACGATTTTTTCAAAGCCAACATCAATACCTTAGGCGTGGATTTTTTAAAAGATTTTTTCAAAGCCAACATCAATACCTTAGGCGTGGATTTTTTAAAGATTTTTTAAAGCCAACATCAATACCTTAGGCGTGGATTTTTAAAGATTTTTCAAAGCCAATATTTTTAGTCTCTTTGGTTTATTTTTGAAAATATTCAAGTATAATTATCACATTATCGACTTTCTTTCCCCGAAAATAGTTTCTTTGGATTTCAATATTCTAAAAATATTTATATTTGGCTTCTGTGCGTGCCTTTAAAATTACATATTATTAAATATAATTATTTTGTGACGCAAGCGTAGGACAAAAATATGTCCGTTTAAAAATTCAAGCAGTTCCGCATTACCTGAAGTACAAAAATATAATTTTCTTTAAAATTTATGATTTTTTATATTTCAAAGGTACCTGGAATGTCGTCATTAAAGTCTAAAAATATTTAAAGAAAAAAATGCAGAAAAAATATCTCCCCTTCTGTAGGTGGGGGTGTGTGCTCTTCCATACATGTACATGTGTGTGTGTCGTCTACACAACTAAATAGAATTTTCTAATATTTAAATTTTATGGCCCTGAGAACACCAACAGATGTCTTTCTAACTTTGTTTCGAACGAAAAACTACACGAAACAAAATAACAAATCTGACAAATGAGGGATAGGGGTGGTCATGGACGAAGTGTGGATGAACTACACCAGGGGGGAGATTTTCAAAAATGAATTGAGGAAAATTATTTTGAGAGGGAACTTAAGTTTTAATCCCTCATGGGTTCTTGTTAGGAAATCAGAGGAAGAATTCGAAAAAATTGGAAATATTGGGAAATATTGGGAAATATTTTTAAATAACCTTCAGATATCAGGGACTTAATGGACCTGGAAGGTGGTCTGTGTTGGGTTCAAAATTTATTTATAATTTTTATTTTTTCATTGAAAACCAGAAAAAAAAAAATGAAAATTTTTTTCTTTTGCGGATTTTCTGTAAAATTACGAAGGCCCTGACCAACTAATCATACTCTCGGTATCCTTGTAAAGGATCCTTATAAAAAATTGACATCCATCCATGTGAGTTGAAAAATAAACTACATACCTTATATTTAGACCATAAATAATAGACTTATTTGTGGGAGTTACCATATAAACCATAAGCCGCATATGCCATGGGGCCGAGACAGGAGGGCAGGACTTTGTATTTCTTCTTCTCCTATTTTTTTTTTTTTTGCCAGTTAGCTATCGATTTGTTCGGTTTAATTTACCATTTCATTTAGACAGACAAACAATGGAAACTTGAAGGTAAAAAAATATCCTGCCTTTACAAGAAAACTTGCAGACCGATTGCAATAATAATTGGCAAAAATAAATCAATATTAGTTATATATGAAAATTACAGGATACCGGATAACTAAAGGGCAAAAATTGATTACAGCAGTATTTTTTTCTTTTTTTCGTTTTCTTTTTTTTTTATAAATTGTATAGTCTTATGAAATACTTGTAAATAAATCATCATCATCATCACACAGACATATTGTAACTCGAGTCGGAAAGCAGGGCCACTCAATTGTATTGATTTTTAATTGGACAAGCAGTTAGAGAGAATTATGGTATTTGCTTATGATTTTAAGGATACATATTTCAATATTTAACAATATTAAAAATTACAAAAATAAATCCAATCGAAAGGATTTTTTAAAGAATATTTTTTCAAGGACCAAATAAACGTGGATTTTTTAAAGAATATTTTTCAAGGACCAAATAACGTGGATTTTTTAAAGAATATTTTTTTTCAAGGACCAAATAACGTGGATTTTTAAAGAATATTTTTTCAAGGACCAAAGGCAATAAACGTGGATTTTTTAAAGAATATTTTTTTCAAGGTCCAAATAAACATGGATTTTTTAAAGAATATTTTTTCAAGGTCCAAATAAACATGGATTTTTTAAAGAATATTTTTTCAAGGACCAAATAGACGTGGATTTTTTAATGAATTTTTTCAAGGACCAAATAGACGTGGATTTTTTAATGAATATTTTTCAGGACCAAATAAACGTGGATTTTTTAAAGAATATTTTTTCAAGGACCAAATAAACGTGGATTTTTTAAAGAATATTTTTTCAAGGACCAAATAAACGTGGATTTTTTAAAGATATTTTTTCAAGGACCAAATAAACGTGGATTTTTAAAGAATATTTTTTAAGGACCAAATAAACGTGGATGTTTTAAAGAATAATTTTTAAAGGACCAAATACCAATAAACGTGGATTTTTAAGGAATATTTTTTCAAGGACCAAATAAACGTGGATTTTTTAAAGAATATTTTTTCAAGGACCAAAAAACCAATAAACGGTGGATTTTTTAAAGAATATTTTTTCA